>NC_089312.1:34859021-34926521 GCF_036669915.1 Pocillopora verrucosa | reverse complement strand
AAGCCAATTATAAAGCTTAGGTTCTAGAGGAAAGGAAAAGGCAAGTCAGGAATTTTTTGTTTGCAACTCAATCAAACCAGCAGTAAGCCTCAGCCAGAAATAAAACATAACCAAAATGTTTCTAGGAAAGCTTGGTAATCTATAAAACAACTTCAACTTGTTCTGTTTGAACTAACATATAGTCACAGGTGCATAAGGTTAATCCGTGAGACTTGGGGAGCAAGATCCAGAGAAAATTTGAATGCGGCCACTGCTTTAAATCTTACTACTAAGTTTCAAAGCCATTGCAAACTCGACTTTTTCACGACTATCAAGATTTTATTAAAAAAGCTGTTAACAAATAAAATCAAATAACTTTGAGACCCAGTCATCTAACATCAGCATCAAAACAAACTAATTGCAAGTTCGTTAATTCACTTACTTTGAAAGATGATTTTTGTCCGATCTAATGGTGCAATTGTAGTCTTCGCAATCGCTCCAGCGACGGCTCCGGCGCACAGGGAGCCGATTACTTCTTTGAACTCTATATTGGTGTCTTGAATTGTTCGGTCATAAGCGTTACGCCTATGACTCCTCAGATACCATTCACCATGCGTTATCTGACCATGCTGCTCGACATCCCCGTGAAGAAGCTGTTCCTTATCTTTCGCTTTAACCATTTGTTAAACGAGTTATTTGGAAATGCATATCTAATAAATCCATTAATATGTTTTTTTTAAAAAGTAAACGTTTAAAAATTGCACAATTTTAGATTCACCGTGTCTCCGCCATTTTAACTGTAATTTTACGATACTGAAGGGGAAACCTGGGCACTAAGCAAAACTGGCTGAACTGACGTAACAAGCGCGTAGTAATTTTGTGACGACATTAGGAAACGACAACATCCTTAGCGATTCGGATCAGCGCTCTCACGAAAAACGCCTGAAGTGCTCCGCGCCGACTTCCGCGCCGGCAATTCGATCTATGGATGGAAATTCCTTCTACAACGTACAAGAGCAGAAAATAAGAACAAAGTTCAAAGACTTTCGTTTTCCCTATCTTCAGTCTCGGGTTGTCTAGGTTGAACTTTTAACCAGTTCTTGGACAACGAGAAACCAGATGCTGCAGTCGACCACTGCCTGTGCCTGGTGACCGGTTTATGATCTCTTTTCTACAGTCTTAACAGGCGAAAAAATAGGGATAAATAAAAAAATCTCAGTAGAAGACAAACGAATAAAATTAGTAAATTATGCCGCCTTCTCTTCACGTGGAACGAAAGAAATTAAAAGCTTTACTGGATATTGCACAAACAGTTTGCCTCCAAAAGAAAACTTAATCTAATTTTTAAAAAAAAATTTTTTTTATTTCCAATGTGCTTTTTGGCTTGGGTAAAGTATTCAGCTTGATTGACAGATCGAAAAGAAGTCTGCACAAACTTAATTCTTGTTTCATTACGCACATTTCAAAATAAATTTTTGCCATTTAACCAGTTCCCGTTTCCTGAGATCTGAGAGTCACTTCAACCAAAGGATGACTTGATATTTCTTTGTCGGTTAGTTCTGGGAATTAACTGTTAACATATCAATATCATGTTCTGAATTATTTCTGGACCAAAAACGCGCTTCCAGATTAATTATTTCCATGCCTTCACTGGTTACCATTTACCCCTCCTATATTCACCCCTGATTAAACCTGCCGACCCCGGAAAACTTTAGATCAGTAGTCTTGTCGTAAGATCGGGTCAAAAATAAAAATAGAACAAAAAAAAAACCGTGAGACTCGCGCACAGATTTGCGAGAGTTGACAGGTCTAAGCCAATAAAGTGATTTAAAAACAGAATGACGAAAATCCGTCACAGCCGGAAAACAATCGAGAAAATTTCATCTTTTGTTAGAAGCTTATCTCGAACATAAAGAAGAAAACATTTACGACTCGAGGTCTTGGTGCGGCACAATTGGCCAGCAAAAATGTTTTGGTGTTGCCATGGGGAATAAAGAACGTTGTATTGACCAAGGTAAACGTGGCTGCGGAACTCCAAACCATTTGCATTTTAGGTATGAGTTATCGAGGAAACTTTTGTCACACTTTTGAAGAAAAAAATTATGTGTTAATCGTGTTGACAACCGTGAAATTGTGTAACATAACATTTGCTTGACTGCAAATTGATTTATTGTTCCAATAGACCTACTACTGGCTGGCGGGAAACTGTTGATCTGTTGCTATCGCAACGGATTTCTAAATAAGATGATCGCCATCTTGTATGGTTGTCTTGACACTCGCAGCGAAGTTTTCTCTACATAAATCTTCGTCAATCTTCTTTCAAGACTGAAAGCAGCGGTCGTAGAAATAGCAAAATCAATCTCTATGAAGGCATTGTGAGCGTCTGAGCCCTACCATCACTGCATAGATTGGTACGTGATCGAACGGATGAAAGATTTTTTTGTGCAGTTTAAATGAATTTAACAGACGTAATAATCGATCAAAATCAGTTTCATCTACATAGGTACATACATGACTTTGGTTTGAAAAAAAACATATATCTATAAAATATCAAAAACAAAAAGGTAGCACGAGGGTCTAAAACTTGTGGTTTAGTTAAAATTTGGCTAATTTTGTTGTCTTACTGCAAATCTCCTGAACGAACTGACATTTCAAGTTACGTGACCTTTGATAATATTTAGAGTGTTGCCTGTAGGGTAAACAAGATATTGAATGAAATGATCCTTTAACGCGGAACTTTTACTGTCTATATCAGTTAAAAACATGGGCTGTGGATCATCGCAAGTTGTCGCGCCTGAACAGAACGCCATTCGTAATGGTGACGTGAAGAGAGAATCACCCCGACCAAATGAACAAGAGCATCAACCACAACCTGAGGTGATACGACAAGAAACTCCTAAAGAAAAGAGGAAAGATTCAGCGAAATCAAGTAGTAGCAGCTCAAGTAGTAGCAGCTCAAGTAGTGCAAAATCCAAGAAAAGTCGTCCTGAAACTGCACCGGGTGGAGATGCGCCGGCTCAAATCGAAAACCAGCAACCTGCGCAAGAAACAGAAGCTCTTCAATCAAATAACAACAAAGACAGTGAAGGGCCAGTGGTTGTAACAACAGTAGTAGCTGATGAAGTTGAGAAGGTCGAAGAGGCTCCAGATGAAACGACGACTCAAGGTGAAGGCAACACTGAAGGAAACGAAAAACCAGCAGAGGACCAAGAACGCGAGAAGCCGAATTTCAGCGAGGACGTGTTGAGAGAGTTCGTGGAGGTAGAAAATCAAATACAGACCTTGGAAGGAAAGGGCGCTGAGAATGAATATCCAATTAAACATGCGCGGCTTGTGGAATTGTACAAAAAACTTTCCGAGAATACTGTGAAAGTTCAACAGCTCAAGGCTCAAACGTGAGTGGAAAGGAATTTTATATTTCCATTTTTTTTGTTTTCATTTAAATAATTACGGTCCCAACCGTAAACACACACAATTACTGTAGCTGAATTCGTTGATGCCATGAGCACCTTTCAGCTGTACACATTCGATCTTTATAATATTATCGGGTTCTACTCTGTATATAGTATGACACAACTTAGTACTTAAAATTACATCACCAGTAAGTAGACTAACTTTGCCTGCCTTCCCCCCCCCCCCCACTCTTTTTCAAAATTTTAGGATGGGAGGGGTGGGAATTGGGAATTTCCACGTAGCATTTGCAGTTGCAAGAAATGATATAGAAATGTCTGAATTTGATCAGGTTATGTTTCTCTGATTATGCTCTGAGTCATGTTGAATTTTATGAAATTTTTGTCTACTTATTTTTCTTTATGAATACTTCACAAGCACTTAATTAAAAAATGATAATCATTATAATAAATTAGTAATAATAATGATGATGATGATGATATTGAAGGATTTCTACAAGACCATGTTCAGTATCCCATAGTGCTGTAAGATGCCATGCAGGGGACTTGACAATGACTGATTTGAATGTGGAGTTGAAAATTTTCGATGGAATGTTTTTTTATTAAGAATATTAGCAAAAGAGACATTTTAAGTTCAATATGAATGTCCATAGCTGGGGTCAATGTCATTGCTTGAACATATTTGATTTATTAATGAAAGTATTAATTTGGCTGAGTAAATAAGCATTGCCAGGTTGTTGTTGTTCCATACATATTATAAATCAATTGAACTTTTTCCTTCTTTTTATACCTACTAGTGCCAAAGAGTACCAGGATGTGGTAGATGTGAGTGCAGCATACAATGTGCGGTCTTTCTTTGTCAGTGCTGATCAACTAAATGCAGAGGTAGCTAAAGAACGGAGCGAGTATGTGGAAGCTTTAAATAAGCAAGAAATTGCTGAGCAAGAACTTGAAAGCCTGAAACAACAATATCAGAAACTGTATAATGAAGTAATATCTGCAAAGAAGGATCAAGATGAGCTACAGAGCTTGAGAAATAAAGAAGAAGAGTTGTTGGGCCGCATTTTCAATGATTCTTATGGTAGTGACAAGGAATGGAAGTTAGAAATGGAGCTTGAATTACTGGCAGAAAGAAAAACAAGAATCAGTGCTGCAAATACTCGCTGGCATGGTGCCAGTGTATATCTTACTCATGCTACAAAGCAACTCAGTTGGAGTGCCCGGCGCTGGGCACAGATTTCATCGCATAATGTTACACTTCCAGTGGTGAGTATTATTCTATTGACAGATGAGCTCATTTGACTTAAAAACTGGATTTAGCCATAAATAATTGTAGACTGGCTACAAACAAATGGCCAGTGAGAATGTTACTTTTAGTCTGTATATCATATTTCATTCATTGTATATCATCATTCATGTATAAAATTATGCTTCTGGAATTTTGATATACTAAAAATTGAGTCAATTCCAATAGATGTTCAAATTTCTTGACATGTTCCTCATGGGCTAATTTGATAATCACTAATGTTTTTATTTCTTTACCCTCAGGTCAAATATACAATGGTTGCAGAAACAAGAAATCACATTATTGCAGCAATTCAAAACATCTCTAGTGCTTATGGGAGCCTCAAACCAGTGACTGCTCCTTACTGCACTCCAGAAGACCTGGAGGTTAGAAATAATTGCTCTTGATATCAATGTGAATAACAGATATATAAACCCCTAGTTTGTCATTGATTTCTGATGATTACACCACCCACTTGCATTTACTAATGTATGCACCCTTTGGGAAGATACATCAATTTAGGGGTTTAATTTTGTCTTATTGTGAGTAGTCAGCTAGAAAGATTGCACTCCATAATATATGCACATCCTATGTACATGTACATGCAGTGGGACACAGTTAAGTGCTAGGTTGGCAATTGAGACAAAAATGTGTCAACTTGGAACTCAAGGCCATGACTACATTAGACATTTTTTCCATTGTTCATTTTGGAAAAATGTAGCCCAGCCACTCATTTGTTGTTCATGAGTGAAATATTAGGGTTTTTCAAGAGATGAATAAAACATGACCTGAACAGTGTTATTCTTTAAAGTTAATTGATTGGAGTATATATATTTTTACATTATAACAGGCAATTTCCCATTCTGTTTACTAAGATCATCAATTATTGTTTCATTGGTTATAGGTTTTGAAGGCCATTACAAACTCAATTTTCAATGATGTCAATGTGCCAGCAAGTTATCAGAAGACATATAATGTGCTTTGTGTAATCTTCTCCAAATGTTCAAGCCTTCTTCAATGGGTTAATCGTGTTGTTGAGGAAACCATCTCTAAAGACTTAGCTGAAGTGAAGAAGGAATTCCATGAAAAGTACTATGAACTGAAAGAGGAAAGAATGAATCTGATTAAAAGTAAAGTGAAGGAAAAACTTGGAGTTGAACTGGAGGTATGCAGCATGTGCAGGTTCAATGGTTTATACCTAAATTCTCCTTAGTGTAATAGATAAGTTGGCCTAATTGTCAGTGGGCAAGACTTTGTATCCAAAGGTCCAGGCTCGAGTTCTCATCATGCAGGGTTAATTAATGTTTTATTGTGTTCTTTGGCAAGACACTTCTCTCTTGTGATGATTCTTGTCGGAGAGGAATATAAATAGGTGGCTGCAACTGTCAAGGAGAACTGACAAAATGTTAGGAGAACTTGAAATGGACTGTCGTCCCATCCAGTAGAGTAGCAATATTTACATGTACTTGTTTATGGCAGCAAAACTGCATGTTCTGTGGTGTAATGGTCTCTCATTGGCTTTTATGCAAGGTTTGTTTAGTTTGCATAAATTATGGCAATGATTAGATGATGCAAATATAATGATAGAAAATGCAGCATAAAAATTCACTTTTTCACTCTTCAAAGCTGTAACTGTTTATCAAGGCAGAATGCAGTGGTAACATTTTAGTATCTCATTGCAAAGATCTTCAGCATGTTCATCATTTTTGGGGTCAAAAGATATGTCCTCATAATTTCTTAACATTCAAATTCAATGGTTACCTTGTAATTTTGTTTTTTGATCAGATGGAAGTAAAGAGAGATGAATTCATAGGTGATGACTCCTCTGCTGAAGAAGCTGACATTGCCAAACCAGGAGCAGTTGCCAAAGAAGAGGGAGATGATCAGGCTCCTGAGCCAGAGGATAAAGAAGGGTTACCTGCAGAGGCTCCACCCTCTGGAGATGGGGAGGCACCAGCTGAGGCAGAAGCTGGGGAAGACAGTGCTGATGCCCCGCCCAAACCTGTGCCTTTGTCTGAACTTGCTCCTCCTCCAAACCAAGAAGATCTCTTTGGTAACATTGATCAACTAAAGAAACAACACGAAGAGGAGCTGGCAGAGTTCGAGAAGCAGCAAGAATTAAACAAGACTCGTGTAGAGCAAGGCTTGCAGGAGAAGCTGAGAGCGCGGCGAAGCAGGAGGCGTAAGATGCAGGCTCAAGAGGCTGAAGCAAGTGCACTCTCTGGAGGGGAAGGTAGCAGTGAGCCTCCGCCACCTTCAGAAATGGGACTCTAACTCTAAGTAAATGAGACCTTTTCTTGCCTGTTGTTTTTTGCTTGACTCTTTGCTTGTAGAAAGACATATTGATCCTACGGTAGTCAAGCTTTTAGATTTGGATTCCTTTGCAACACTGACTAAAGATGAACCTCAGTTCACAACCGCGTGATTCACTGATGTTTCTTGCTGATATTGATGGAAAGGAATGAGTAAGCGTCATAAGTGGTTTGTGGCAGTACTATTAAGAACAACTCTGTCCATTTTTAGATCACTCCCTCTTTTTAATGGAAAAGGGCGGGACGTTGTCTCAATTTGGTCAGATTTGCGGTCGAGTGTTTGCGAGCTGAGGTCCATACGCATATCCATATTTTTTGAAATGTAAAAACTCGCAAAATTATCTATTTGATCTTGCCCAGTCTGCACATGTAGTACATAATTTAATCACGTAGACATTGTAAGCGCATCCTGCTCTCAGTTGATTGAACTGCAATTTTCCCTGCACAGGGTTAAGTATCAAGTGTATTTTTTGAGCCGTACTGCCTACCTTAAAGAGGTATTGAATTTGTTGATGGTGTTCTGTTGTGTTGTGGGATATCATAAACACAGAGTTTCTTCACAGCGATTGCAACTGGGCATTTGCTTAATTTTTGCAACTATGAAGCGATTCAAGGAATAAATAATATATACCTTATTTTTTGTTGAAGGTTTCAGGAGATAATGATCTTTCATTCCCACACGTACACATTTTACCAGTAAAGCTAGGGTTAGATGCATTCTTTGAAGTTTACATCGCCTGAAAGAGAGAAAGAAAAATAATGTGAACAATCATTGAGAAAATATTTCCATTATGTGGAAAGGATGTTTTTCATATTTTTCTACAGGAATTATTTATGTAAAGCCAGGATATGACTCTTTCTTAAATTTTTTCAATTTATTTTCTTGTTTTTTTCACTGAAAACTAGATGTACCTGGATTAGTGCATTTAACTGAAAAATTAAGGTTAGCATTTAGAATTTGGCAAATTAGAGTTGACTCTAATTTTAAACACATATGGTCGTTGATTTGCTATTGTTTTTACCGAATTGGAATGAAGTGAAGCGCACGCTTATAAGTGGTCATTTTGTGTTTTATCGTATTCGAGTGTTGATTGTAGATGGTTTTTAAAGGTTTCATTCAGGTCTTACCTTGAAAGTAGTCCGAGTGGTCGAGTGTAATCTAACTTGTCCCGTTTGTGGGACTGAGATAAAATGTAGTTCGGTGACGTGAAGGTGTTAATCATTTTCAAAGATTGTAATTTAGACATCTGAAAGATTAGATTGTTGTAGATTTGTAAAATACTTGTAACGCGTACATACGCATGCACCTTCGGTGGCTTGTTGTTAAGTTCAAGGTCATCATGTATTTATTTGGATCTTTCGAGAAAGAATAAAAAGTTCAATGGAATGTGTGGCTTCATATTCATGAAATAATATGTGGCGATGACTGTGAATATGGAAGTTAGAAATTGAGATTGAAGCTTTGAACAATGGGTCAAATGCTTTCTGAACAAAAAAAACAACATGTGGCCATTTCGCTGGTATCTAGAAGGTTTTCTCACTTTTGATAGTAAACGTACTTTCTTAATTCTTGTTCAATGCTAGCATAAATTTGTATTTAAACGGTAAAAATCACTGGAAAGACAAACAGCACGTGGTAATATTTAACCAGCTTTGAACAAAGTTCGTGACCACCAGTAGACTGGCAAGAACGAGAAAGTTTTTTGTTTTTCTCCGCTTTTAGGGAATGCTCTTTGGTATTTTTTTGCAATCGTTTGCCTTGTTAATACGGAATCCCTTGACTCAGTTTTCCGTATTCTTTTGACACTCAGTGATAGTAAATGAGCACTGAACTAAGGTTTTCTTCTTGTAAACTCAGTAGACCGGCAACGATGGTTTTCATTCTCTCCTACTGTTCAAGTGAGGATCTAGTTTAATCCTTGTTGATATCGGAAATTCCACCTCATAAGCGTGTTGCTCAAGTAATCTAGCTCAGGTGTTTATCTCAACAGTTGAACAACCCGGACTCGTTCGCCTCTTATTGGGGCATCAGAAAAGTGTCATTAGATAGAATCTCAGATACAGAAACAACCCAATTGTCCATCAATAAAGCTGCAACTGTAGGATAAGTGATGTCAATAGCGTCCTGTACACGTTGCAACAGGGAACCCAAACGTAAAAATTCGGATAAATTCCCGATCTTTCAACATTGTCCTGGCTTCGTGTTTTCTTATTATTTTTCTGTTAGTCTACGACTGGGCGGCAAAACATGCCAAATCTTACTGAATCTCGACAGGCGTGTCTACGAGGAACTTTTCGAATTCGAAATTGAAAAAAAGTCTTTGATTGATTGAAAGCCTTTTTCCCAACAGACCCAATCGTTCCCAGACTCCTTCATCGTATTCTTTGGTCACATAGGATAAGAACTAGTATTGGCAACGAAGTAAAAAAGAATAGCTTTTGAGACGAAAATAATCTTAATCTGAGATAAAAGATACCCAAGTCGTTGATACTCCCAGTTTGTTTTACCAGCCAAGCAGAAAAACTGGTCTCTGATGATGCTGAACTAAAGGTTTGCGGCTCTGGCCTAAGGGTGAGCCCCTTTACTCAATTTCTTCCCGCGGTCAGTATTGTCGATGGTGGCACCAAGAAATCCCTGGGCCGAGGTTACGCAAAGACACCCTTTTTGGCTGAGGAGGACTGAGCATCAGTGGAAAGGGTTTCAAAATGGCGGACAAAGGAATGAAAGTGGGTATAATGTAATTGCTCGGATAGTTTATTTCGCTTTCCTTGCCCATTGGGAAATTGGCTAAACTGCAGAATACCTTGCCAATCATTTACATGTCATGGAATAAGAATAACGTTTATTGTATCATGCCTCGATCTTCAGAGCCTCCCGACGCATGTAAAAGAAGTGGACCAAAGTGACAGGGTATTCTGCAGTTGTTCCGGAAAATTAACTTTATTAATGAAATCTTAGTTATTTTAGTTGTGTATATATATCAGTGATATTTTCTCTGTGTTGACGGGAGAACTGCTAGTTTGACTACGTAGTTAACGAGTATTCTTGCTTTCAGTCGATTTCAGTGTTGTATACAGTTAGATGAGAGCCGGCTAAGTTTCCTTCCCTATTTTTTCTGAATGAAAGAAAACTGAAGCAATATTTAATTCGTAGGAGTGAGACTCTGATTGATCTACCTTTAATTATGCAACCAATTGATGAAAGCAAAATAAGCTTTCATACAAAACACACTTGCAGGGGCCTTAGAGAGTGAGTTTTGACTAATTCTAAAAAACAGACCTGAGCAATTTAAATTAACCTCAACTGGTTCGACCGAAAGTTTTTTTCAAAATGTAAAATTTTTTTTCATTAGCCAGCTGGCTAAATATATTTGCATTAGGCATCGATAAGTACATGGATCTATTTTTTTTTTGGTTTGTTTGTATGATTCTCATAATAACTATATTGGTATTTTAATTTTTTTTTATTCTGACTTTTAGACTGACAGAAACCAGCATTTTCTGAAGGTTTCACGTGCAGATGTAGATCAACTTGTAACAGAGATTATGCAATTCAAGGAATTTTTGCCAAAGGTAAACTTTTTCTCAATATGTGGTGTAATTTTTGTTTTAGAAAGCGAAATCAAGCCAACTTGCACTTTAAAGAGAAAGAATGCTTTAAGGATTTGCAGTTGAAGTTTAAATAGATTTTCAATCTCCATTTGCTACCTTCAAGTGTGAAGTGTTATTTATTGTAATATATGTTGTTGGTGTTTTCACTTAAAGTCGAGATTATGGAAGTTTATGTATCAAAATGTCAAGCAAGAACCATTTCCAACAGTCAGCAAATGCAGAGAAGAGCATGAAGAATTGTAGCTTGTATGATCTACTCTTAAGGGATTATTGCTCCTATCAACCCTAGGAGAACCAGAAACTTGAATCCAATTCTCATACATAGGCTAGAAAATTATAATAATACTCTTGACATAAATACCAGCAGCTGTGGTATCCAGTCACCTCGCCACCAAGCAGACTCGCCACCAGCGAACTTGCCACCAAGGAACGATCTCGCCACCAACGTACTCGCCACCAAGCGAAGTCTTCTCGCCACCAACCACCAATAAAGAGATTAGTCGAGGACAGTAGGATGTTCGGCTGATAAGTCTGTACTCAAACTTTATAAACGTATGTTGTCGAAAGCACGTTCGAAACCGATAAGTTTGTTCGCTTGTCTGTACTCAAACTTTAGAAATGTATGTTGTCGATAGCACGTTCGAAACCGAAGTAAGTTTTTATTCCTCGCATCGAGTTTTGCAATTTCTCCTTGCTTACGTGCAAAAGACAAACGCGATACGTTTTGATTTCAATGAGTTAGGAACGGAACACATCTAACACGTCGCTGAAGGTCATAATTTAAATACAGACAAGCGCACAAACCTATCGGCCGATTTGAATTGTGCTCGTTCGAACATCCTACTCTCCTCGACTACTTTATTCTAGTTTATCTCTTTATTGATGGTTGGTGGCGAGAAGACTTTGCTTGGTGGCGAGTACGTTGGTGGCGAGATCGTTCCTTGGTGGCGAGTTCGCTGGTGGCGAGTCTCCCTGGTGGCGAGGTGACCGGTAACCAGCAGCTGTTGATTTAAGGGTAAAATTTCCTTTTAATTAATCACTGGCTTCCCCAGAATCTTACATCTCTGAATTTCTCTTGCACTAACAAAGTATGTGCATTGTTTGCCTTTTTTTTTTCTTGCAGGATATAATGTTGTTGATTATATTTATCTCAAATTTTTTTCTAGGTTTTAAATTCTGATCTTGTAGGGTTATATAAGAAACTGGATCATTGTGAGCAAGGTATGAATTTTTTCTGGGCTTTAAATCACAAGAAGCTAATTATCATCTAGTTAAAGAGCATATGGTCAAATCATTGAGTTGTTTTGTCATAGGATTTGCTAAATATTCCATGATCAGACTCAGTCCTTGACTGCAGGAACAAATAATGTGAAGGCAAACAAAAAGATATGATGCACAACATAAACAATACGACCGAAATAAACAGTTTGTTTTGATCTTTTTGAATTTGTAACAATCAGAACTTGAGGTCTTGGAGGCAGAGAACAGAAAGCTAAGGGTTGAGCTTGATCAGATGAAAATGCACCATGATTCAGAGATTGAGGCAATGAAGAAACAAAATAACAGCCTTCTTGAGGATGGTGAGAGATATAAGGAGGTATGTCTCCTGAATTATAAACATGATCTGTTTTTGTACACAACTAATATTCTGATCAAAAGCAATCCATTGACCTAAGAGGTAGGATCTTTGATTTTGGGCATCTTCAAGAATTCTGTGGCTAAATTTTGTTGGTCATGCAGAACTATATTTTATTCAGACAAGAGAAATATTTCCTCCTACCTTACACCATTCTCATGTTAACACCTTTCATAATGAAAACTGTGAACCTGCGTCAAGTAATGTTTAGCTTTGAAATATTTTACTCTAATTTTTATTGAATATTATTGCTTATTTAAACTTTTTGTTAAATTTACTGGGCACTCAATCAATGAAAATTGAATATCAACATACACAGTGTATTTATTGCTCCTGATCAGTTTTTCCAATATTTTTTGCTTTTTCTTTTTTCTTTCTAGGAAAAATATGTGCTAAAGGTAATGTATATAAATTAGTTAACTCCAAACCTCTCTTTTCCTTTTTCTTGTTTTTTCATTTTTTTATTCACTTTGGATTGTAAAAAATCCCATGGAATCTGTGGTTTAACTTAAATCCATTCCAAAATCTTAAACAAAAACTCTTTCTGCTGAGTGGCTAATTTGTCAACTGACTCCAACGAGTAGTTTGTAGAGAAAAAAAAAGGGATGAAGATATGTTTAAATTGTCTTTGCCAAGAGAAGTTTGTAAATTGTAAATATGCAGATAGATGTAATCATCACAGTTTGACCTGTGAAGATTCTCTAAAATATTTGTAATTGGACATTTCAATAAGAAAAACTTTATTTCAGTGTCAGCTGTCAGAAGCAAGCCAACAAATGAATGATCAATCTGATTATTGTTCTTGTATGGGTGCAGCCGTTTGTACTCTGCTATGGAGAGTATCTCGTCAGCAGGAGTCTGTTACTTCCCTGCTTGGAGGGGTAAGTTGATGATATTTGTAAAATATGATGCAAGGTCTCTGGTAAAAAATCTTGGTTCATTCTGTGTGGCAAAAAGCTATATTTTGCACTAACATTGTACCTTGTATTTCTCTTAAGAGGCATATAGAAACTGTTAGATTTGGAGCTTTTTGTGAGCAAGTTTTTCATGTTTTCAGCTCTCATTGATGTGGCTGTGGCTTCTCTCGTTCACTCTTCACTTCTGTTATTTTTATATTGAACAATCGTATGCTTACCAGCTTTAATCTTTTTAGATTTTTACTTTACAGTATTCCGTAGCGGACCCGATCTTGCCTGAACCGACAATAGACCCGGAGCTTTCCAAGGGTCAGGTCCTTTAGAATTTTTGAATCTCGTCTCCAGTGCTCTGCCCATTAGAGTCGCAAATGCCTCGGAAAGTGCAGTCACTTATTTAGGATTTCAAATTTTTCTTGCCCCAATGGATTTTTAAATTATTTTAATTTTACTTTTTCCAACAACGATTAAGGCCATACTGTCACTTAGATTTTTCCGCCGGCTTAAGAAATTGGCCGGTAAATGTGAGCACAAGGCCTTGGCCTGATTGCAATCCTTGCCTTGAGACTTGCGCCTTAGATATTAGAATTGGATGGCATTAAATTTAAATGGATTAAACGTTAAAAAAGAGAAGGAAATTGAAAACCTTTATCCCATTCCTTCTGGAGGGAATGACAGCTTGTTGCTACTGCTTTCTCAAATCCAGAACAAAGCGGAAGAGTTTCTTCAAATCACATCACGAACTATTGAGAGTTACTTTGACTCTTGCGCTGGTGGAGAGGAAGCGAAAGAAAACTCAGAAGAATTTCAGTTTGTTTTGGCTCTCGTTGGAATCATTACAAACATGGCAGCTGCTGCGCAAGGTCGAGAATTCCTGGTAACGAAAGACAGTGGGCGTGTATTGATTGACACGTTTATGAAAGTGCTGGGTGGATCGTCTGCAGGAAAAAATGTTAAGATGAGAAATTTGATACTGATGGCGTTGTATAATGTTAGGTAAGGTTCATTGAACATGTGCTTAGCTATCGTAAAATGCATGAATCAACGTACTTATAAAGCTCATAAACTCACTGTGTGACGTAGCTCGTTCGTTCAGACGAGATATATATATATGACTTTATCATCTGATTTCAGTGAGTAGTCCGAACTACCCGTAGTAGCCGTTCTTCCCAGTTGAAGCTGTAGCTTTTACAAAAATATATGAACAGATAAATATGAGATAAGAAATAGATTAAAAAAAAGATGTCATTTTGATCACAAGTAAGATTCCAATATAGCAAATTGGAAAAAATTCATCTAGTTAATTTTGTCATAAGTTTATCATCATATCATATCACGTAGGCCAGACAAGTCTTCGTGAAGTTAAAAATTTACTTTCATGGTTATTCTTAGTATCAACATATCAGGGCTCCAGTACATCACTAAAAAGCGAGGAATTCTTGGCAACCTCATGCAGACAATTCGGGGTAAGATGATTTCCAGTTCTTTTGTTTATGGCTGGCTCTGTTAGCATTGTTATGTGAACCAGAGTTATAATGGTCACGATTTGGTGGAGATCGAAATCAAAATAGTAAGCACAACACAATCACGATCGGAACATTCACAACGTTTATCGTTATCCCCAAAATTTGTTCAAAGGGCGAGTAAGATATACAGTGTTTGTAGAACTTGTGTGTGTGAGTCACTAGCTGATGAAGACTGATGATATACAGTGTTTGTATAACTTGTGTGTGTGTGTCACTAGCTGGTGAAGGCTGATGATATACAGTGTTTGTAGAACTTGTGTGTGTGAGTCGCTAGCTGGTGAAGGCTGATGATATACAGTGTTTGTAGAACTTGTGTGTGTGAGTCGCTAGCTGGTGAAGGCTGATGATATACAGTGTTTGTAGAACTTGTGTGTGTGAGTCATTAGCTGGTGAAGGCTGATGATATACAGCGTTTGTAGAACTTGTGTGTGTGTGTCACTAGCTGGTGAACACTGATGATATACAGTGTTTGTATAACTTGTGTGTGTGAGTCACTAGTTGGTGAACACTGATGATATACAGTGTTTGTATAACTTGTGTGTGTGAGTCACTAGCTGGTGAAGGCTGATGATATACAGTGTTTGTATAACTTGTGTGTGTGAGTCACTAGCTGGTGAACACTGATGATATACAGTGTTTGTATAACTTGTGTGTGTGAGTCACTAGCTGGTGAACACTGATGATATACAGTGTTTGTATAACTTGTGTGTGTGAGTCACTAGCTGGTGAACACTGATGATATAAAGTGTTTGTAGAACTTGTGTGTGTGAGTCACTAGCTGGTGAACACTGATGATATACAGTGTTTGTATAACTTGTGTGTGTGAGTCACTAGCTGGTGAAGGCTGATGATATACAGTGTTTGTATAACTTGTGTGTGTGGGTCACTAGCTGGTGAAGGCTGATGATATACAGTGTTTGTATAACTTGTGTGTGTGAGTCACTAGCTGGTGAAGGCTGATGATATACAGTGTTTGTATAACTTGTGTGTGTGGGTCGCTAGCTGCAGAGAAATGACAGACCGCTCCAAACATTTGTACTACTTACGGGTTTGAAAGTGAGAGCTGTGACTGATTGCTTCTACCGGTGAAAAGATAGTTTGCGTATAGTGGAAATGGCTGTTTCGTACGCACCTTAAAGTCCATAGGGGCCGGCGGATGAACAAAACTTTACGGCAAAGCGGAGTTGTGGAGGTGGTTAAAGACAATAAATAGTTTCTCAATCGATGCGTTTTCGTCTAAAGGCTCTCCCGCATGTTTTCTCGGGTCCGTACCTCAACGCTTTCATGCATCACAAAACCGACAGCTACTTACTTTTGGTTTATGGAAAATGTTGCAAGTTACATATGTATAACAGCTGGGGTCTCTTAGCTCCATTAAATGATGAGATTGCGTTCTATGAACTTCAATTTGGATGCTGGTAGACTGAATTGTTACGCAGGTCCCAAATTTTCTCAAACCCACGTTTTGAAAAACGTCTCTGGCTTGAATAATCTATTTTCATGACACTTAACACTCAAGGTCGCTTGATTTGTTTTTGTTTTGATTTTAAAGGGGAAAGTGATTCTGAGCTAAGCCTTAATGCTGCCAGGTAAATAAACGAATTGTTCTTCTGTATTCCCTTCATATCACTTTTCTGTTGTAAAGAGCAGGTCACTTAATTGTATCACTTACATTTTTAACGTCGTAGTCCTCTGAATAAGTGAGAATATTTCTTAGTGTCTCCATGAATGTATAAAATATGATTTGTCACTGTTCCTCTCAAGACTGTTGCAGTCCATCGTCATGGAGCCGAACAGTTTAACAAGTGAAATCTTTGACTCAGTAAGTAACAGTAAACTTTCATAGCTTACTAAACCTCTTGTTTAATTTTTGTTTTTTTTTTCTTGTTTTTTGATGGGTCATCATCTCGATGATTATTACGTTTTTTTTTTCCATGTGAAATGTCTTTAAAACATGGTTAGATAGTCAGTTTGCTTCAATGTAATCAAGATGTATTTCTCTTTGGGTGCTGTAATTTATTTAACATTTCTGAACGTTCGTCTCTGTAACCCTATCAGATTTCTTTGCCAGTGCTTCAAAACCTTGCACGAACAGCCAAGGGAGAGGTTAGTGATGTAAACTTTAATCACGGGTTAACAATGATTGAGAATACATTGGCCACAGCTTGTGGGAAAAAAATCATGATCTTTCATCGCATAATTTTTGTTTGTTTTGTTTTTTGTTTTTGCGGTCTTAGTTTGTTTGTTTTTGTTTTTTTCTACACTTTCTGCCTTTATTGCTCTGTTCTTTTAGCTTTTACGCATTCTTTAATTTTGTTTTGATGGCATTATCCACAGTTGGCTTCATGTTCAGTCCCACTGTGCATGATTTTACCACTAGATCATTGAACTCTTCTTGCTTTTAGGGGAAAAAAGGTTCAGCGCCTTTTTCGTTCTTCTTTATTCCACGACCAATGCAAGCTCAACATTCAACTTCGATATTAATCTACATACTTACATTAACCAGTGGTCAAACGTTAGGCTTGCGCGATGGAATCAATTTCCGGCAGGCCGCGCGCTAATTTCCCGCGCGAAATTTGTACAAGAAATCAGATGATTTCGAGTGCCTCTGGTTCATACTTTCAGAAACGTCTTTGGAAGCCCCAAGACTTCCAGACTATTAGCCAATTGTTTTTACTTTGTTCGGTCTTTTTGTTTTTGTCATTATCCCTCAAACTATGAATTAAACGTTGTCACTTTGTCCTCACCTTTCCGCCATTTTGTTTTGTTGTGCTTTCGAGATGTACCTGTCAATCGATTTAATTTCAACTTTTTGCTATCAATTTTAACTCACTGTACTCAATTTCAACTTTTTGCACTCAATTTCAACTTTCAGCGCTGTTTCGGGATTTATTTACGTTTTCTCAGCCAATGAGCGTGCTGAAATTTTTGCATACATTTTATCACGAGAAACAAACGCTTTGCAAAATGGGAGAAAGGAAATTGAAACACTCATAGAAATCTGTGAAAAGAAACAAAAGAAGGGAAAAGGAAAACTCGAAACTTTATGAACACAAAGCTTGTTCAAGTGCGGGTATTCTGTCAATTTATCATTCAGTTTTGAGAAAAAATCATACGCTCTAAAAAGACCTTGTCTTACCGGTTTGTGTGGTTTGTTATAACAAGTTGGTTCTGACCGCCTGAAAACTCGCCACCTAGTTAGCATGACGTTCGCACATGGGCAGATGTTTGGCAGCTGTGGCATCCGATTTTCTCCTTACCAAAATTGGAAAAAAAAAAGGGGGAGGGGTGGGGGAGGCGGGAAAGGAGGTGTGGGCAATTTTTTAACAGCTGTTACGAAGATCGTGGTAGTGAACTAACTCTCCCTTGAGATCTCTGTAGGTCAGCGCCTAGAGCGTGGAAATGCAAGGCTGGAGTTCCATTCCTCATGGGGTTCATGACATAAACAGATAAAAACCTACACAGAAAAATTCACTTTCTCAATCTATTTTCTTCTTTTTGTTTCCTATCAAGTTGCGTGATACACTGTTGGAAGTAATGTCAGACCTGCAGTCTTACCATACTGGATTCTAACAATACTTTTGTGGATTCTCAAAAACCCAAAAAACATTACTATCGCTTGTGTTTGACTTTAGATATTTATAACGGCAAAAGGACTGAGTGGAGTCCAACTCGGTTTGTAATCATACGAGTGATAAAAAAAGACCAGACGACCCGAGGCGGAAGATCCGTTTGTCAATCACGAATATGATTACAGACAGAATTGGACAACACAAAGCCCTGTTACCAAGAAATCATAGCCGTTACAATTTCCTTCTCCCTCCTCCCCCAAAAAAGAAAAATTTAGGACAAACATCGCCGGTAGAGACAATGTCTAAAGTAAAAAATTCCTACATTTTGGAAATTCCCCATTTTTGTTTCAGGATAAGTGATTGCTGCTATGGTTATTGTAATCAATTCTGTGATTGGTAGATTTAGCTTAGTGGACTTGGTATGATTGGCTTCATGAACTGTCCGATTACAGGTGTCTGATTACAGCCAACTGTCTGATTATGGCCAAATGTCTGCTTCGTACACTGTCCAATTACAACTGTGCTAAATGTTTAGTGAAAAATAAAGCAGCAAAATGCACCAATCTCATCTGGGGAGATTGTAATGGTTATAATTAGTTAAATTTTTACAGCCACTTAAAGAAAGTAACTACATCATTGGAATTATTTGTGTGTATGATGTATCCGTCGTGAAAAGATTTCCAAGAGAACGTTTTATAAGTAAGAAAAAAACATTTGTTGCATTTTGGACAAAACGAGGGACTATTTTCAATGGTTATAACACTGAAACTCTATTTTATGGGTGTTAAAGGTAAGAATTATGAAACATTTGTGTCGATGAATGTGGTCTCAGTGATAAGAAGAATTGAAGTGTACACACCCTAAATGTATTATTGAGAACACTTTGACTTGAAACAAACAAGAATAGAGTTGCTAGTAAAAAAATCTCAATCTTTGAGTTGAATTTTATCTCATTATCCCCTCCATATTTGTGCACAAAGAACTCACTGAGACTCACTTCAACAGTGAATATACTGTTATTCACACTGATGTCCTGTCAGGTTGCATCAACTTAATCAAACATTCAATAAATGACAGGTTTACTTATAGTTGAGAACGTTTCCTAAGCGTCTTTACTTCCCGTACATAAAGGGTAGCAAAAGATGAAAAATAACAATCCTTCATAACTTTTATATATGCCCCTTTCATATTGAGATTGTTGCTTGATGCTCAAGATGCTTACTAGAAAGAGAAGATAATGTGGTCCCATTATTTTCTCTTGCTACTGGTTATCGACGACTGGAGAAAAATAAATATTAGGTATATAACCTTAACGCTTGATACGATTGCTGATCTGTGACTGTGTTGTTGGGGCTTGGTTGTGAATTTTTAAGAACGTTTGTAGTTTAAAAGCTAGTTTTTTGCGGTAGTTTTAAGTCGCAGTTGCAATACTCTTGTCTTCTATTTTGTCATAAAGGCCTTGTTCTTTTCGCGTGACGCCTTGGAAAGGAAAAAATACTAGTTATCCGTGATTCGTCGAAAATTGTATTATAGTGAGTGCATTAATACTACTCCCTAAACTCCAAAGCCAGATAATTATGAAAGTTGTTTTAAATACATATAGACTCAACTCACAAGCTGATCTGCAGATTTTGTAGCACAACGTTTCCTATTTATACATATGAAACATTTCATAACTATGATGTACACGGTTGATCAAGCGTCTCTGGAATTATGCACATTTTAATTAACGCGTTTAGTTAGTTTTGTCGTTTATCGACACTGCGAATGTCAATCGAGTAAAATGCTGTTAATTCTCTTTGCCTTTGAGATTATTGTCCTTGTGTATCCTTGAAAAAAATTATCTCTGAGAGGAAAGTACAACGTGTAGCTTAAAATTAGACATTATAGAGCTATGTTGAAAAAGAAATACTCGAAAAATGTTAGCCCTCTTCTTTCAACGTAGATAAGTATACTATGGCAGGAGCCATTGCTGTCACGAGTAAAGACCCTTGCGATCCTTTCACAGCTGCACTTTTTCCACCGTTACACAAGTCTTTGTCACAGCATGAATGAGTGCAGTTGCCACCCGCAAGGATTATGGCCCGGCATGAATTCTCGATACTTTTACAATCTACTACACATGATCTTGCCTCGACTTCGTTCACCAAAGCCCCAGATTTAATCCTGTGGAGGTATCTGCCGCAAAGTGAATGATTTAAGCAAGTGATAATGGTTGACTCTCTTTCGCACATTTCTTGTGGGTATGGTCGACCATCATCTGGACCTTTGCATTCATAGCATTTGAGGCAATTTACTGTAAAGAGAGATGAAGAGAAAGTTTAGAAACGTTAGCCTCTTTTTTCCTGCTGTCGAGGTAACGCAGAACGAGCCGCAGTGAGAATGAACTAGTGTGAATTTCATGTAAGGAAAAATGGTTGATGTTGTATATCCACGGAGAGCGAACGTGACAAAATATTAAAATTCATTCCGTTGCAATTGCGAAGTAGCCCTTTAAACTAAACGATCTCATATCAATGATGTTGCACTAAAATTTATCAAGAAGTATGAAAAATTGTATGACGATAACATATTTTTATGCAATATATTAAAGTTCACATGGCAACCATGTCATAATTTTATGCAGTTCTTACTAGAAAATTCCATCATATCAGAAACTGTTTACATGTAGATCTAACAACCGGCGTCGTGTTCGTTTCATATTACTGATTTCTCGTAATGAAAACGCTAAGAAATGAGTTATAATAACGATAGATTGTTGTTTACAGCTCTCTTGTACTTGAGGTCATACCTCAATTCCCTTAAATGTCATCTTATGTTATTTATGTTATTTATTTAAAGGTTTGAACGACATCTATCACGCAGCCCAACAGGCGCATTTTCATTGGAATTAATGCAAGTTGACTACAACAGAATATATGCAAAACATAAATACAGACAAATTTTTCCTGCTTACAAATATTTAGAACTACGTAACACAACGGAGTTTGATCCCTCTACTTACCCCTTCGTAACATACATGAAGCAATGAAGATGATAAGAAATACATTCATCAATGCCACCGTCGGATTCATGGGTTGTTTAGGGTATATTTCCGATGTTCTGTGTGGCAATGTTCCATGTCATCGCTCCTTCCGAGTTAATTAGTTTCGGTCTTCAGCGTTCAGAATCAAAGTCCACGTTCCAGAACCTGTGTCTCTTGTTCAAGTATGCTCGAGTTGTTATGTTATGACAATCCATGAAGTTGTAACCGTTTTATGCAAATCAGGATGTAAGAGAGGTTTATTTCGTGACATGACGTCAAACATTGTTTTGGAGGCAGAAAACCTCGTTATTTGAAACTGACTAACCGTGAAAACGGAGACAGGCCGGCTAGAGCGTAACAAGTGTCAAGACAACTCCAGTTTGCTTGTCAACAAAGAAAACATGCAACACTGAGCCCGTACACGTAAGTTGTTTTCATTCGGGAAACTTGAAATTATCTGTTCCTCAAAGCTCACAATTTTTCTCAAGCTTCACTCGAACTACTTATACAACCTCTGAGCATATTTTGCAAAAATGGAAGCTATTGTTGTACATTCATGTTTCAGATATTCTTGGGAATGCTTGCGAAGAGTATCTAGAACAATCGAGCATCTAATCACGTACCCTTGGACACATTAGATCCAAGCGATTTAACAAAGATTCTAAACTCCCTCGACAATTTAAATTACATCATAGCGTGCACGCAAGGTCTACCTATTTCCCAAGGACCTACCGCGATAAAAAAATCCTTATGTACAGTACGACCGTGCATCCATCACATGACAAGTATAGCCGCGAGGTTTCAAAACTTTCGAGATTTTTTCCGATTGAGATAGATATGGTAGGGTAAGGTAAGGTATAAACTTTATTTTACCAGAGTGGGCCAATCAGCCGTTAGGCTGGTATCCAGAGGGGCCCAGAGCAGACCTTTTGGAGCTCAAAATGAAAATAGACATGTAAGTAATACTCATTTCGAAAAATAATGAACATCTAGTACTTTCAAGCGACGAAATTAGTCTCAAACGCGATGCGAATCATGGCTGAAAAAAACAAAACTAAGCTTTCTGACTTTAACTGAGGCTCTGCGATGTTGGGTAATCTTCATTAAACGATATTTTTAAGTGTTGATATGTCTTAAAAGTGTTGTTAGTGTTGTTCAATAATTTGAAATCGTACAATTTTTAGAATTTTCATCAAATTTAGTGCTACTTACAATTTATGCGTTTGTTTGTTTATTTTCAAGCGAATCTTTCGGTACTTTTACAAAATAAAAATTCTAAATCCAATCAAATTTTATCCAACTACTTTCTGCTACCTTGATTTAATTTATTAATTTTATTATCCTATCTCATGAAATTTCCTTTAATCTTCGCCGATTTGATAAGTAAGACCATCAGCTTGCTTTTCTTTTGAATATTTTTATTTTTACTTTACTGGTAGGCTCTAAAAACAAATGTGATTAACATTTTACTAATAAAACACCCTGCCTTTGGTCTATGATACATAGCAATGAGAAATGATCTAACAAGAATCTCTCAATGGATTTGTTGGCTACGAATACTTATTCACCTTTGAAATTCTCAGCTAAATGACGTTGTATATTTATACTCAAGAGTTGTTACATTTTTATCCTTCTCCCCCCATCCATCCTCCACTAACTTTATTCCTTTCCCTAATTTGTCTCTTTGTTTGTTTGTACCATGAATAATGTTTGCACGGAAAAATCTGCTTGTGATAATGCTGTTGATATCTGTGATCAAGAAGAGGGAATGGAATGCAACATAGAGTGCTGTTCAGAACGGTTATGATATAAAGTGACTTGGTAGGTAGAACTCCCTTTTATTTCACAGGAACGTAACATGAAACTAAACGATGTAATTCCAAAAACATTACACTAAGATTTATCACCTACGCAGTAGCAGTAATCGTATGATGATACGATACTTTTATGGTGTTCAATCCTTTAGAAACCGTTTCTGATGTAGTTCAAAGACAGTTCACTACGTTACACACTAATGATTTCTCATTAGGAGTGCATTGGTTTTCCAATTTTCTCTATCATTGAAGCTATGATTCGTGTTGAAAGATCAGTGAAAATAAACCTTAGTGATTTGTTTACTGCTCTCTTGTATATGAGGTCCTTTAAAATTCCCTTAAATTTTATTTCATTTGATTTGTATTGTTCCAGGTTTCGAGACATCTTCGTAGCCTCAGAGGAGCATTACTTATTGTGGTTGATGCTCAGTTGACTGCTTTCCGAAACTATGAAAATCATAAAGGGAGAGGAAGTTTTCCTCTTTATCTTATTTAGAAATATGTAACGCAAAGAAGTTTAGTCTATTTACCTCTTCGTAGCATACATAAAGCAGTGAAGATTATATAAAATGCTTTAACTTATTCCATAGTCGCACTGAGAGTTGTTTGTTGTGTTACAGAATGTGACCTCATGCATGTATTCAACAGTAGACTGTTGAATTAATTAAGTTGTGATAAACGTTCCCGGATCATCTTCTTCTTTCGGGATGAACCTAACTGACTCGTGTGTTCTCCGTGCAATCCGTTTTTATTCCATCCCATCCGATCCCGTCATGACAGAAGGAGCGAATTTAACACAGTGTATATTTTCAATGTCCTGTTTGGTAATGTTCCTGAATTGAAGTCATCGCATTCCTTGTTTGTTTTGGTAAGAATTAAAATTCAGGTTTAATAAAATTGTTATGTTACAAGTACATGTGTCTTTCTTTCAAATGGTCCTCCAACATCCCATGCAGTTGTAGCTGTACTGTAAAATGAAGAGAGCCAAATTGACCCCATAAGCCAAATCGGCGCTAATGTTTTGAGGGCCAATTTGGCCCGTCGAGGGTCGTTTCAAACTATTTAAGCCAAAACGGGTCAGAAAGGTACCAGTTAGACCCCTCCAAACTCTGAATTGGTCCAAATGAATTCCACTTTGGAACTTTTTCTCGATTTGGCCCTTCCACGAGCCAAGTAGGATTTACCAATTTGACCCCAACAAAGTGCAATGCTTGAAATGACTGATAATTTTCCCAAAATTGTCAAGGACAGCATTAGACATGTTACGTGGAAGTCCCACCACGACTTGAAAGACACACGGACGTAGGGATTCGGGAATGTTAAAGTGTATACTGGTAAAAGTAGATCTTTAACTCGGACGAAACCATAGTAAACTATCGATTGGCTTACTCAACTTTATGTAGTGAATTTTTTAATGATTCAATTTTGTTTTAAAAGCAATTTCTCTCCAAAATTCGTCCTTCTTTTGCTAGTGCGTCCTAGCAGCCCCCTCTGCGTATCACATCAGTCGAACCTAGAGTTCTTATTCGGTACGATAATTAATTTTCCCGCCAGAGAATTTGATGGAATTTGATGCATGCGTGGTTCGCCTTTTCTTTTGAACCTTCTTGAGTCTCAGTAGTTTCACAACTAAGGTCGTGTGTTTTCATTTTGGCGCCGAGAGATAGAGACGGTTGCAGTTCGAAAAGCTAGGATACTGCATTTGCACAAGGTGGACCTAACTTATTTCAAGATTCTCTGATTTTAGGATCTCTCACTCTGAATTCCTGATCTTTTGCTCTCTATGTCTTGGTTTGTATCTAATGAAGCTGAATTTTTTGCTCTCTCTCTTTCAGTGTGCAGAATCAAGTTCTTCGAGTGAGAAGTTTCAAACGTCGATTGTACCCAGGCCAACTGTGTAATATCGGTCTTCGAACTCTTACCGTGGATTTGAATGGCCGGTCATGTGGAATTCTCGCTGGATTGATTCCCCCACGTCAGAACTTTTATGGAATTTGATTTAGATAAACTTATAGTACAACTATCTGGTTTTAATGAGGCAAAGTCTCGAAGCAAGGAGACATGGTTTCGTCGGATAATCGAGCGATTTTCGCGGAGAGTGGATCAGTCCGTTGCTTTTACAAAGCCTTCCTCCCTTTATTTCTTCTGGCAGTAGAGGGATGAATCTCGAGGAAATAACCTGGAGCCGCCACCAGAGAACAAAAATAACACAAGTAACGCTATCTGAAGGTTAGAATTTATTTGCTGTATTACTTACGGGGTTACAGAGCGGAGCTTTACATATTATCCTCTCACAAAGAGCTTGGGCCCCCGTGCTGTCATGCTACACTCTAGGATTTCAACTGTTGTCCACGCGGAGGCGGTTTGCGCCCAAAAAATCCATCTGATTGACTATTTTTAACCCTCAGTTTACAATCTAAGATCATTGCTCGCTAGGAATGTCTCAATTCCAAAGTCCCCGCGCATTACGCTAGGAATAGGTTCAGGGTAAAACGAGCGTTTTCCACCTGCCTTTCCAATTTCGTTTCTTTCTGCCTATGTTTGGATGCAAAGACTGTTCACGGTCACGGAAGAGGCTTGGGTACAAGGTCAATTTTCTCTGCACTTTGAGTGATATAGTCAATTAATTTACATACGATTTACTTACCCAATGCAGCCCTATAGTGAAAAACCTCTTACTCCATAGTGATACACTCAAGCAAAATTGACCGTTCCACCCTCGGTAGAGAGAGAAAATCGACTTTTGCTTGTGGTTCAGGTAGCCTAAGGAGTGCTTGCGAAGCGAGTCTAGAACATGATCGAGTGTTTTAGCTGGGCTGTTGAAAATTACTTTTTAACAATCAATCAATTCCATTTTTTGATAATGAAGGAAAAAATTCGGAAAGAAAGTAAAGCGAGGACAAAGGGAAAACTCCCACCAAAGATAAGATGTATATTTTGTTATTCTGGGTTAGAGTAGATATGCAGTGAAGTAAATAAATGTTCAAAAAAGCTTGTTTCATACCAAATGATATTTTCCTACCCGCTGAACATACCAAATAATACTGCAGCAAAAATGGAAAGTAGTGCTAGGTGAACACACGAAGTCGAATTGCACATGTCGCACTGACGACATTGAACATGGCAATATGTATCATTCCTGGTATTGGGTCCCCGACAAAGTTCATTGAGATCGTCGCAGTGCTCCTCAGAGGTGCAAAAACGCCGCTCCACTTCAAAGTTTTGGAATTTTCTGTACAATCTGGCGCAGAAATTCCAAGGTGGGCAAATCATTGTTTCTGACTCATTGTTACACTGATGACTCGTGTAAGACGTATTTAAAGGAGTAGAATGGTTAAAAACGAGACTTTCCTCGGGCCCAGGGCAGTAGTCACATTTAAGACAGCCTTCACCCTGATTGATATTCTCATTACATAAGTTCTCTCGGCAGCAAACGTGGCTGCACTCTATGGCCCCTTTAGATTGATTACAGATCTCGTTGTATTTCGATGTAAGGCTGTCCACGGGTACGCAACCTTTAAATTCCACCTCCGTGGTTTCGTTGTACTTTCGGTAAGTGGCCTTAACATGCATACAAATATCGTCTTGACCAAGGCAAGTGGTAATAACTTGATTCTGAATGCACTGGGCGGGTGTGTAGAGCTGGCTTTCGGTGCCTTCACAGCTGTAACACTGATGACTTGAACCTGCGAAAAATGAGAAGAATTAAGCCAGGGAATGCGGCTGGTCGGTAATAACAACTAAATTAATCAACAGATGGATTATACACAGATACAATAAAATATACACAGATACTGAGATTACCGTTGTTAATTCATTAACAAACACATTTACTCAACGGAGTATCTCAGCTAAGCGCCGTTTTTAGGTTCAGACTACATCCTTAGCGAATAACTAGAATTACGACAAATAACTAGAACTTTTTTTTCCGGTTGCCACCATAGTTTCGGGGTATTAGGAGTACACTTAAAACTACACCAAAGAAGTTGCCGCAAAAGAGATTCCACTAAAATCCGACTACAACCTTATGACGATTTACCCACCAGCATCTATAAGGGTGAAGATTGCGAACCATAGAACACACAGAAAAGTCATCATGGCAGTATCACTTTGTGAACGTGTAGCGTCACACGAACAAGTTGACACCCAGGAATTGAGTTTCAGTTCCAACTTATAGTAATTATCTAATTGTGGGTTAACTACTCGAAGCTTTTAACTAAATTTGCAGCCAATCAGGGCGTTTTTATGGAGCAACGTCGTATGGGTACTACGTGATAGGTGTTGGTAAAAAATTTAAATCCTCGTCGGTCAAATAAAGAGATGTAAGATTAAAAGACAAGCAGATGATGAACTCAAAGAGACTCTGTGAACAGAATTTGTAAAAATAGTGGAACTTGATTCCTTACAGTATTTGTCAATGTTGCGTGCCTTAATAAGACATTCTATCACAAATAGCCCGAGGAGAATATTACCCCAAGGGAGGACATCACGTACAACTTGGGTCATGACGAAGACCTTGAGTAAGGAAATAATACTAAAGCTACTTCTGTAGAGATTCGCCTGACTTAGAGCTTTCGGTAAAAATGTCAGCTTCTGAGCCTTTTTTTTCAGTACTGCTCATAACTATTTCGTGCCTTTATCGACATTCTGTTTATCACGTACGCTCGATTTGCATGGTTAGCTGTACGTTTGGTTGACCGCTTTTTATTTCAAATTGTTTTCTGGCTATTCATGCAAATGATAATCTACATTAAAAACTCATTTTGATCATATGTAATCTTGGAAAATTATTTTTCGTCTACTTTCGCAAATTTCTACCTCAAGAAGTTTAAGGGCAACGTTACGCTTCCGGAATTCTGGTACCGGAACCAAATATAACACATTGTTTTTGAGTTCGTGATGTATGCCACCTTTTCATTGTTGCGTTTGTATTGCCTTAATTAAATCCTTCACTCAAAGTAGAGGTCAGATTGTATCGGCTGTGAAAAATCGCTAATAAGGAAATCATTAAGAATAAAATGTAAAGTCGACATTATCAAGTTTCTTTATAACATAGCTAGTAAATTTGTCTAATCAAATTCAATTGCGCGAGCGTGCTTCATTTTCCTATTTTGCACGCTCATGACGTCAGCAAACAAATCCCTCGCGAAAAAAAATTTTCCATCGGTTTGAAAATGTTGTAAAACAATTGGTTCATACATCAGATGTGCGTTCATCGAGATATGAAGCACTTGGGAAGTTTGGAGAGCACTCAAGAAGCTAGAGTTGCTCTCGGCTACGCCTCGAGCAACTCTTACGCATCTTTCGTGCTCTCCAAACTTCCCGCGTGCTTCATATCTCGATGAACGCACGCAACGTATGAACCAATTGCTAACTGATGATAATCTTTCCTTATATGCATTTTGCGGCATTCTATCGCAAGGATAAAATGAAAAACGAAAGGAAGATTATCCCTTTTTAAAATACTTTGGGTTTCGGATTTGAATGAAAACAAAATGTCCCGCCATTGTTTTCAAGAATGTTATGTATTTCAAATTTTCCTTTGTTCCCTTAGGTTTATTTGTTTCAGCCAAACGAAGTAGGATTCTGCTTTAATAAAGAATAACGAACAACTTAATTCATAGTTCAGTGAATGGCTTCAGCCCGGGGTTAAGATTTCATCATGTGTTCTTATCGTCTGGGTGATGGTGGATAGTCCTTAGTAAGACTGTTGCAGGTAGTGATGCCTATGTTTCAACAACCTGAACGGAAGACGTCATCAGAGTCACATCAACTCAGTTAGATTTTCGAAAAGTCAGTCACCCCTAATGAAATTAGTCCTTCTCAGGAACACCCTCACCAGGACGATCAGACTACGCGATTTAATTCATGGTTATCAGCTTTAATATTGAACGGAAGAAAATGTATCCTTGTAGCCTTTTATGTAGAAGATGGCTAGGGACTATAGGCACTTTGCTAATTACACTTCACCGAACTGCGAAGGAACGAAATTGTTCTGTTAAATTGGTCGTTCTTCTGATATATATGTATGTTTTTTTCTAAACTAAAGGTTTAAGATTAAGATGTTTGAGAAAGCATATTCAGCGATTGAATGTTTATTTCTGGTGTTATGGCAACAAGAATATGAAGCTGCCAGTGGAAACTGGGAGTTTAGTAGTTACACAGGTTACTCTGGCAGCATTTTACTTCACATTCAACTCCAAGGTTCTGCTCACAGTAACCCTGGGCTTGGTATTCCTGGCAGAGAAAGTCAGTTAAGCATCCTTTTGCGTAGCCTTGCAGTCCAGGGGAGTGGGAGATGAACGTTCCACAGCGGTTTTCTTCTCCAAAACAGATTTGCTCTCGTTGGTTTTCAGTGCAGTCATCCATTGACAGGAAACTCGAGCAATGCAAACAGGACAACACTTCGTTTCCTTTTGCTTCATAAAAAGTAGTAAACGAAAAAGAGATACTCTTGATGTTTCTTACTGCTACGTTATCATTGAAAAACTATCCCATTTCAATTAAAAAGAGACGGCGCTTTGCTGTAGACTAGCATTTCATTGCAAATCTAGCTAGGCGCCTAACGCAATAAACCTTCCCAAAGCAACCTAAGAACACCAATTGGCTACAGTTAAAGCCGTGTGTGTGCGCTCTCGCTTCCTCTTAACTCTTCGACCGACTAACTGAAGTTTCTTTGTAATTCATTAAAAGCCAGTCACAAATTCGTGACGCTCTTTGCAAACAAGGTTATAAAGGCTTAAATTCTATGATACATTAGAGCTTACCATCATGAAAAAGAAAAGTGACCAGAAGAAGTACAACAAACTTCATGATGAACACAATCTAAAGCTTCGTTATTTAGATGAAAACGAAAATGGCCTCAAGAAACGGAGACAGACTATATGTACCTCCTTTTATTTATTCAGCTTCCCAGATTAAGGTGATTTGTGAGGGAGAGTTACCAAAAACACGGTCAAAAAAGGTTCTAATTGTATATACTTTTTTCAACCAAATAAACTACAATTCTAAGCTGTCTACATAGAAATTCAATGCCATTAAATTAAAATTCTATTTAAGTTTATTGTTTCCTTTATTGGAAATAATTTTGTCGGCGTTTTGTTGCCATAAACGTATGTCAGCCTGCGTAATGTGATACCTCAGTGTAAAGCTGTAAGTAAAAGGCACTGGTTTATTTATTATTGAACATTTTTTTCATTACGAATGAAAAAATAAAAATAAGGGATGTTTAGTCGGATATGAGCCAGATAAGGTCTGAATCATTTTGACTCACTTTTTTCACATTTCATCGTCATCAAACAAAAGTCAAAATCAACCATTGCAACACTTTAATTCAAACTTGGGAATAAGTTCTCACAATCACTTAACAACCACGAAACTTGTTCAAAGCTTGCCTTTCTCAAGACATTCATTTAGCTCCCATATTTTCATCGTTGCAAAGGCTTCCTTCACAGCAGTATAATTCGCACTCGATACTTGGATCGCCTTCAATGTGTCCATTTTGACATAGAGAAGAGCAAAAATCATCCGGGATGCACCCTTTGCGAAACAACGATATTTCTCCCTGATGGGCAAACATGACCCCACAACGGTTTTCCTTGAGAGAGCATTGTTCTTGTGTTTGACTCTCAATGCAGTCGGCCATTGAGGAGTTGCTGACACATGTATGGCAGAAGGAATCCTTCACAACACTTCCTAAGATGTCAAGAAGTAAATAAAGATTCGACGTTAAGACACAGACATGAAAACAAAAATATTAAGCGTTACTCGTGTGCAGTCTACACAATTGCAAACCTGTTGCTTTTCGAAGCCAACAGCGCTGAACGTTTGATTTAAAGCCCGCTGCAAATTGTAGAAGTTACATCGCCTCCAAATGTTTAAGGTGATTTATTTAACACAGTTACTAACCTTCAACGTAATCACCGTTGCACAAGTCTCCTGAACAGCACTGTATGTCGCATTCCATTCCCTCTCCTTGGCCACAGATATCGATTTCCCCATCGCAAGCAGCAGTAGGTGCGCAACCTTGATACATAAAACAAACAAAAAGTCAAGCAAATAAAGAACAAGTAAAACTGAAAAGCGAATGGAGGATGGGTGGGAAGAGGCCAGGAACATATCAATTCTTGAATACAGATAGACAACACTTGTGAGTTGAGAACGTCAACTTTGGGTTTCATAAGTCGTTCGTTCGATCATTTCTCATCTTTATGTATCATAAATCAATGAGAGTGGGAAAATTTATAGAGAGATCTGTTTTCAAACGGCTCTCAGAATAAAATTTTCCCAAAAAAACAAGCCAAATAGACCATTTAAACATTCTAAACTAAAACAAACCTTTCACAATAACTAGCGAGGATATGCTGTCGCTTTCATACTTTGCTTCCACTGTGGCACATCTGACTGACCCACCTACACACGTGGTCTGAATCTCCTTTGATGCGCAATCAGCTGGAGATGAATAGCTTTCGCACTGATAGCACATCAAACTGTTCACTTGGTAAAGAAGAAGAAATAGAGAAGAGGTAAAATAAGAAAGAAAGACTAAGAAAGAAATGGTTATAAAGAAATGGATAAATAAGAGATACATCGGTTAAGACATTGGGAAATCACTCCCGAAGATGGTGAAGATGATAATGAGATGATGAAATTTATAATTTTTTAGGATATAGGTGCCCGCAAAATTTCGAAAAAAACGATTAATTAATTGAAAACGTAAGATAGCAATCGGGAGTGATTCGATAACAGGCAAAAGTTATTTTTGCATGATGATTGAAGAGTCAAGCTATATTGTATGAGAGAGCAACATGAAGAAAAATTTCAAAGAGTGCTCTATAGATGTTGCTTTTTCGAGCCTGAGGATCTTCACAATGGTTTTAGAAGCATGCACGTTCTACTTTGACATACTACCTTCCAAAGCTCCTAGAAGCAGCGTAAGTAAGGTAATCACCGTGAACTTCATGTTGATGATAGTCATCAGACCAAAGTCAATTTGAAAACAGTGTCATCCAGGAAGTATTTTATTTTTTCAGTTGTTTAACCAGCTGGCTTCTTTAAGTGCATTTCAAAATTATTAGCAGCCCGAGTGTTTTGTTGCTAAACTATTAAACGCATATCATTTCAACGCTAAAAGTGGAGAAAAATAGCGATTACAATAGTATGGCAAGCTGATGGGTTGTCTTATATATAAAGTGAACTTCTGAATATTTTCGACGCTCTTGGATAAATTTGAGAATTTAACATTCCATGAGAAGGGATGATAAGTTAACAGTGAGAAAAGAGACTCGGTGGATTGGAGCTAATCGAATCAAGTATTTATATTCACTAAAACTTAACAAAGCACTTCTTTTCTGTTTTAAGCGAGGTGTATAACAGATCAAATGACACATATCAAATAATTTCATCTCTTTACATTGAACAAAATAAATACCGAAAGATTCGCAAAGATAAAAAAAATCATTCATAAGAGGAGGCTCTCCTTATTATTGCCCCTTTTTAGTTCGAGCAATTTTTTCTTTGAAAATGAAAACGATAAGATGTAGCAACTTTGTAAATGCTCGCATTGTCTACAGCAGCAGTTGTAGACAATATAACAGTTCTTATTAAATTACAAATTTAATTTTAACTCGTCATATGCAGTTTAGATAGAGTTAAAGGCTTTTTGTATCAACTGTATATTTTCATGGACAAACACTTTAAAAATTTACTGAATTAAACATTTCCATTAAACTATCAAAATGACCATTCATTAGATAGCTTTATTGTCATGCACCTGTCTCGCCACTAGCCCTGCTAAAAGTGTCTCATAGTGTTTATCATTTGGCCAATGACGTCTCATCCTTGATTGCCACTCCCCAATTGTCTTAGAAGGTTTTTATTATATTTAAAGTGCATGCCTCGTACTTTCCTACTTTTGCTTTTTGGACTTCTGTGTTCCTCTTTCGCCCTTTTTCTTTAAGATTGAAAGGAAACGCCAATATAATTGACTATGTAGTTAGAGACTGAACGCGCCAAGGACTTTACTCATTAATTATACATTTTTCCAGGGAAAATTATTCGACGATGTCGTGATTTAGCATGGCTAACGTTTACAGCAAAGGCAGGTGTAGACAAAACAGCCCATCTGATTAAATCTCAGTCTTGCAATTTTAGACCAAATTTATCTGACATTCAACTAAAGTTGGTGTTAAGGACGCTAGACAAAGACCCATTTTGATTAGTTAATAATTGTCTCTCTATCACTATATCGTAGTTACGCACGTAGTGGCAATAATTATTTCTGATTTAATTGACTTTCTAATCGGACTTTTTAGCGTCAACACGTACATATATAAGCTGAGTCCGCGTTCTCATAGGGTAGTTTTTCGTTAAATTTTGCGTGGCCTTGTCAACCTCACACTCTCGACGTTTCTTAATTCTTAACCATTGACTCAAGCGGGATCGATACGTGAGTACCTTTGTCATTTTGTTTAGGTCACGTTGAATGGTTCTAGGCGAAAGAATACAAATGAACGTTATTGAGCAACGTGAACTAATTTATAACAGTGTAAATTAGAAAACGCTCTTGACGCTACCAGAGAGAACGCCGACCGTCTTAAGTTCGAGAGCCTAAGGCTGTTAATTAGTTCCTTTTTTAATGTATAATTCTTTGATTGGATATCGTATGGTGTTTTACATAGTTTTTATGCTGGTACATTATTTATGTAGTTTTTTTCAATTTCAGTACGCTATATACTCAAAATCGTTCATTTGTCTCCTGTAAGTTTTGGCTTTTAGTACGCAACTTTTTTCCGCTAAATTGATAAAAATATGTTGCTTCAGTTTACGATCTTTTATTCTGATGCAATAAATCGCCGATAACCGTCAGCTTTGGTTTTCCGTGGGTTATTTGTCTTTGGGAACAACCTGTAGAGTCACTCATTAGTTGCGAAACGCCTAGGACTCGTTTCGTTTTGCTTCGTTTTGGAACTTGGCAGTCGTTGCAAACGCTAAATCTGTTTCCTTTAAAAGCAACTTTTAAGTTTTTTAATTCATTAAGTTCGATTGCATTGAAATATCAAAATAAACTATAATTGGATAATTTCACTTCCTCACCGCCGTCACATCTAAGAACCGAGGTTTGTCTTAAACCTTGACCGTTGGTCCTTCACCAGCCTTTTAACCCTTTACACCCTAACATCAGTAGACATATTCTCCTTACTGTTCTCAATACATTTCCCAGGATGCTGACAAGGAAAATTTGTTTAACAGTCAGAGCTTCTATCATTTGTGATTATGTCCTTCTTCCTTGTGACCCTTATGTGTGAATTTGGGGCGATATTGTAAGGAGAAATCAGATGCTAATCAATCTTACATGCTAGTCACTCTAGTCTCTCTTGTTAAAGGTCCACAGCAATAATCACTTTTTCTTGACAAAGTAGAATTTCGAAGCCAATCAGTCACTTCTAATCATTCTATCGCAGATTTCATGTTTAGTCATCCAGGAGATCACAAATATTCAACCTTGGCTTGTTTTCCAATGAAATGGGCTTTACCTTATTTAAGTTGCTTGGAAATGAATGAAATAAATTGCTGGCCAATATTACATCAACTAACTGAACATATGCAAAACATTTTACAAAAAACCTGAAATATGATTATGAAGCGCTATCTGGTTGTGCTATCTATTCCGTGCCGAGGAAAGCGCTCGTTAAGTGAAACAACCGCCTTATTTTCTGAAATATGAACGCTCTGCTAACGCACTAGAGTTCCGCCAGGGGGATAAATGTTTATGACAAATTAGGGCACGTGATTACCTTTCCATGCATTATTTTCACTTGGAGTAGTGGGAAACGTTTGCTATGTATGTAGATGCCAGCCTACAAAGTGAAGACCTGTAGATAACTAGTAAGAATAAGTCTAATCAAAAGTATTTAGTCTATTTAGTACTCTTGAAGTACACCAAGAGGGATTGCATGGGTTTCCGACATTTTCCCAGTTACATACACTCCAGACATTGGGCGTTTTCATATTCTTCCATGTGTGAAGTCCACTTATTTCCAGGAACTGAAACGTTTCGCACCATTTGCAAGTTGACTTCCATCTCATGCTTCCCAAAATGTTGTTATATTCACGAAGAGCAATCCAAATGAGTGCATGTGATTCATTTATTGGTAGTTTTCGAAGAGCTGAAACGTGAAGTTCTTCTGGTTGTCAGCCTTTATCAATTTCGTCAGGCTAAGACTGCTGTGACCATTGTGTTTTACAGCGAAAATGATCTCGATAATATTCCTGGTTTGGCTGTTCACAGTTCAGCATCGAAGCAGGGTAGGAAGGGGCAGATCGCCTTGAAACTTCCCCTTAAAATCCCGGCCAAATACAATTTAGATAATTAGATTTTTCACACAATTACCACAGGTCTAGAAGAGTGCCAGGAATTGACGATCGCGAGTAGGAGTTAAAGTAGAGGGAGAACGGTTGTAAGGTCCAAGCATAACATTAATTTTAACTGGAAGCCATAATAAAGCGAATATGAGATCAGCTATGAGGAGCATCTTCTGGAAATTCTTTTTGGCTTTGATCTCAACTTTTTAATTGGCCGTAGTCACTTGCCCTGGAATCCTTCGCATCCATATTCTGTGGATGATAACGGTGTAAAGAATGATTATTTTTAACATTTAAGAACTGCGCTTGGCGCCAAAAAGCGAGAAGACAGGCGTGTTATTGCTATGTGCACATCGATAAATTATAATTAAGCAGATAAAAACAGCTTTTAGGACAAGGAAATTATCGAATTGCAGGCAAAATAGCTCAATAGTGGTTTAACTCCCTTACATGGCTTGGCTCACAATTTCGCAGGTCTTCAACCGTCAGAGGTGCAGAAAATCAGGGATTTCTTTTCGAATAAGCAAATAATCATACAAAGTGGAAAAAAAGAACACGAATTGAATATGCGTAACTTACCAAATACGCCAGCTAGAATACAGCTATTCTATCGCCGCGCAAACTAATACTCTAACCTTAAAGTGGGCGCGATCCTCGTCCAAATTGAGCTATTTTTTCGGCGAAAACTACACTTTCGGCTTTTGCTGAATTTTTCTTTATGATTTCTGTGCGGGAACGGGGCCTTTCCATACTTGTGCTCATTTTAAAGGCCACCCGAAGGGCCGGGAATCTTTTCATCCATTCCTAACTTCGACGCAGGACGTTTGGAATTCAGACTGTGGGAAATCCAATATCAACTGATACAGGAAAGGTGTGACAAAAACATAAAACTCACCCTTACTGAGAATGCAGCATCAAAAACGTGTCAAGGAGCTTCAAAATGGTCTGCAGATGCCGGCCAGGTATATATTTTGACCAACACGATCTCTCAGTCGTAGACTTTATCAGCCGCAAGAGAGTATTATAAGCTCTTGCAGCCGACAATCCAGCCACCCGAAAGGAGTTTATTCACAAGATACTCCTCATATATGATTCTGACTTTAAATCTCACTAAGGGTCGGTAACAATTTTATTGCTGTATAGACGAGATCAAAAACATCAGTTGCAAAATGAAAAAGAGTAATGTAGAAGTGAATGCCGATATATATAATACGCTTCCCTTCTCCCCCATACTGAGGAATAGTGCCACCAATTTAGATTCGATTCCTTAGTGTCCTCATTCGAAATCACACAAATTAGCGGATGGAACTGGTTTTTTTAACAGAAATTACTTAAGTTTTTCACAGCGCGCCTTGATCTTTCACTGAGTCCTGAGCAGTGGTGCTCTGAGTGACGATGTCTATTGCCCTTCCATTTTCAAGTGGCTCCGGCGTCAGTCGTAAAACTTGTATTCTTGTCGCTTGTTTTGTTTTGTCGAGAAGAATAAATAAAATGATAACCGCGGTGAATGTACACTCGAATGATCCAACGAATAAAAGAAAATTTAGCTCCAGTTGATCGCAAAAATACATAATGCATTGTAATGGAACAGCAAAACTCGCGCGGTAGAAAACGGCAGCTATTGCAAAGGATGTAAGATCTGCGCCACCAGAAAAGATATGAAACCATCCGAGAATTGAGATTAATAAAAACCAACATGATTGGAATGAATAGTTCTGGTCTTCGTTTAGTTGAAGCTTGAGTGGTTTGGCGATGAGCGTAGGGAATATCATCAATACTGCACCACCACTGAACTGTAAAAACCCGATTATTTGAACTACCAGAGATGATAACGCACGTTGGTTAAGTGACCAAGAATTTTTCAATGAGCCAAATACCTCTTTGACCAAGGTCCTAGCCGATGCATGAGAAGTTTCTTTGAACCAAATGCAAAGTGTAAGCACTGACAGAGTTGTGTCCAGTGTCATGAAGAGTGTTGCGAAATACAGAGGTACCATACCTCGAAGAAATGACATCAACAAGGCTGCATTGACCAGGAAAAGTCTTTCGAAAATACTGCTCAACATAGGCCCCTGCTTCCCAACGCAAGAACCATTTCTAGCGACTATGATATAACAGAAGCCGACAGCGAGTAGATAAATACCAGACATCCTCATAAATCCTTCATCTGTCTGGCTAATTTCAAAAGCAAGAATCGCGCTCCAAACTTTAGGAAAACACAATAGAGATAGTCCTCCGCCTCCGTATGCTACTAAAGATGCCCATTGGGTGAATAAAGCTGTCTTCGTGAGCTTATGGTCGGGCGAGAGCGAAATCATGGTCTTGAACCACGCAAACACCATTTTAATGGCACTCTAAGAAAAAAAGGAATTTGATAAGAAACGTAATACGTCTAGGTTAATTAGTTTGGTGCTTTGTCCTCTCATGACTAAGAGTTAAAATTACATTAGTAAATTCTCCCTGTTAAGATTGTAAAACAAAAACGAGTACGAAAGATGTTCTGAAGTGGCCTATTGCCCTTATTGATGTAATGCCTTAGCTTTATGGAGTTTAACGTATTTTCTGGATCAAAACTTTAAGATAAATTTAATTTATTTATCAATTCCTGCTTGGACATGGTAAAATTATATCAGCAAAGATACAAACAAGTTACGCACGCGTATTTGTTGATTTCTTCTTGCGATTAAATTATTCAGGACAATAATGACAGAAAAATGAATAAGGAAAGATAAAACGAGGAGCTTAAATACTGTGGGAACTTTGTTCCTTTGTTTACAGCTATTCCACGGCCTTATGTATTCACTTTTCGTAATGTACCTGAAAAAATGACGCGCTTCTGATTGGTTGAAAACGAGTACATTCTCATGGAACCCGAGTGCAAATTTTAAGTACCGCGCACGCTTTCAAAATTTCGTCTGTCTTGACTTTCTGCGATTTTGTATGATTCTGTGTATTACTGCAAAATACACTTGCCCTACGGGCTCTGCAAATTTTGTCTTCGTCGAAAAATTTGCTCAAGCTTATTTACACCAAATTGCACTAGTAATATGTCATGGTCCGTGTTGGGAAAACCTGTGGCCGAGGTCTTGAGTACTCAAGACAGAGGAAACATTTTTTCCCAATGCGAACCTACCTAGGCTGATGAATAACGTTTTTATTTTTTTCCAAAGCTTCACGAATTCCTGTCAAAAGAACCCGAATAATTTAGGATTGTAATTACAGTACGATCCTCCTTGAACTGTACAATTTTTGAGCTAGTAAATGGCAGTTATAACAGAGGTAATTCAAATTGAAGAGAGAGACTTCACCAAAATAATTTTGTTTGTGTAGCGATAAAGGTGATTTAAAATACTTCCAAACAAATTTTGAAACATTTTTTACAAGCATCTGTCACAATCTGACAACAACTGTCAATTAAAGAGGGCTTAAGAAAAAAAAAGCGCATGTGTACTTTTGAAAAAAAAGAAAAAAACAAACTCAAGTTCAATGACTGTCACGACAATTTTTTCTTCAAAACCTTTTTAACGATCTTACGGAAAGTAATATTCAGTTCCATCGATGATTAGTGTACGAAGAGTACTTCTGTAAATTGCAAGGAAGTAATTGTTTGCAAATTCAAATGTATGTTTTGAGACACCTTAACTAGACCCAAGGGGAATTTAAAGCGGCTTTTTCTCGTTGAATTCATTTGGTTTTTGTTGTGCAATTAACGGTACAAATGGCCAAACTGGACAGACTTGCAAAGACTTACCGAAAACGTATTTGTCGTAGGACTGAAAACTTTGCTACAACGAAAAAATTGTTTGAGAGAATTTAGATATTACACGAATGAAAGTTCCATCGGTTAATTCAACTGTAAACAAATATCTCACAGATTTAACTTTCCGTTTTTAGGCCGCGCGTTAACCAATTTAATAATGACACCTTTACTACCACAAACTCATCTCGAAAACAATTTTCTGCTGTCAACCAAAGTGATTCGAGAGTGAGAAAAGAGACGATTAATAAGTCATTAATCGGCTTGATTTGCGTAAAAATAATTTGCTTGAAATGGAAACGAAGCTAGGGATGTTCTCGGTGAACTACGAAAGCTTTACCGTGCCCGTGGGCAGAGATAGGAAAATCCGGATCGCACTAAGAGCCAACCAGATTGCAGGATTCGTTACCGTGGACACTGAGAAAAAGTCGCGCATGATTTCCACGTGGCCACATAAAACAAATAAAGAATGATTTATTAAGCCTGAGTGTTCTTAGTAGGTTTTTTCTACTCTCTTTTGGATAATGATACGCACACATAAAACATTTCCCTTTACCGAAATCCATTAAAAGTGTTCAATTATCACCGAACAGAATATTCCCTTAAAATTACTCCACTGTAAAGCTCTCAAAATCGAATCATCTGGTTCTTTGACATAGTAGGTTTTCAACTATCACGTCTTCTATTATATTTCGATGGGTCGAGAAATTGTGGCAAGAAGAAAGCGTTAAAGCGATGAGCGGCTTAAAAATTTCTTAAAGATAGGCCATTTTTTTATTTACATCGAATTTTTCGTGTCGTTTTGTTCGAACATGCACAAGGAAAACTAGACACTTTAGCAAATTCAACCGAAACAGAGATCTTCAATGGATCATTACGTGAAATACAACTCATCATAAGATCTCTTTTAAGCCGTCTAGGACCCTTTAAAATGATGATAAAAAGTGACGATCGCAAGCAGGTAAAATCTACTGATAAGCAATAAAAGATATGCCAGCGTGTCAGAAATTTACTTACTGTTTCTTGATACCATCACCGTTTCACACGCGAGGTTAGGACTTAGGGTCTACTTAACATAAAACAATAAGGTATTTTTGTTTTTTCGTTGTTTATTTCCCCTCTGCAATGTTGTTTCGTTGGTGGCATGTTTGCTTTTTGTGGCCTCTTCATCTTCTTCTTTTAAATATTTACTTTGAAATTGGTTACTGATTAATTTTTGTCCCACGAATGACGTATTCTTTCGCGTCAAGAAATACTTTAAAAAAATCGTTTTGAACGCATATGCATACTGTTCTGGTTTAGATAACCATGTACATTAAAGGCTATCTTACCACTTTGAGCATAATGAAGCTCAAATTCTCGTAATTTACATTGCAAATTCTTTACAATTCTTGTTACTCTGGTGAAAAGTTAGACATCTATAAGCAGGCTGTCGGTTTTAAATAAACTCGAAATTACACCGAGAAAATTACATTTTTAAAATCGTACTCTATGAATTTAATGGTATAATGTAACTTATATTTCTTTTCCACGGGAAACTCCATTCTGGAACTTACAGGGCTGGCTGCAGTTGGTTATTGGTGTCTTGCCAAAGCTATCCTACATATCACGTATATCATAAGACCTTGACTCTAACATTTACCTTTCTTAAAACACACTGTGTTCCCCACAACGATACAAGACGTGATTTTGAACTTCAGTTCCCAATCACTATATTCATTGTTCACCTCTGAAATTTTTTGGTTTACCATTTCAGGTCTCACGGCGAAATTATTCTCATCTTTATCAATTGCCGGCTGTTTCAAGCAAATTGTACAAAAATAATATCTCTTACCTTAGATCACAAATGAATGACACAAGATTTGTTGTTTCTCGCTCGTATAACAAGGTTGGACAAAAATGATTTCCACTTTTTCAATTACAATTTTGGATTTGAATGATATCACTGATAGAAAACTGACATGTAAATTGATGCGGCATGTAAATGTAACTAGAGATAACATGAAAGGTCTCGCCGTCCTCACGTTTGAGGCGTAGTTTACTTTAATACTCACTACATTTATCTCCCGCAACGACAGCAAATTAACTCATCTGGGAAAAATAACAAAAGAAAATCGACAAGCTTCGTAAAAGAGTAAATAAGAGAAAGTACTTATTTGCCTGACCACATGTAATGAGTAATTTGCATATTGTATTTTACAAAAAAAACATAAGGTGTTTACATTAAGACGTATAGTACTTCAAAAAAAGGGAAATTTTCACGACATGGGAAATAAAAACGTTAAAAGTGCTAAAATCCGTGGATATTCTAAAGCTTTAATAAAAAAGATTTACGTTCGTGTCGCTTGGTATGATTAACATGATTTAGTGGTACGATAGTAAAAAAGTTCTTATAGAGTTGACAAATCTTTAGGAAATGACAAAGACGATATCATTAGAGAAAGGTGCAACGCAACGAATACTTTGGTACGGTTGTATTGGGGAGCAAATGGAACAAGATTAATCACCAAAAAGTTATGTCAGTTGTCATTTCACGTTTTCTCGTACAAACCCTGTATGATCCTTGATTGTTGTTGACGAAGTTCTTACGAGTGAGTGACTTGAAAAAGTAAAAGACATTTATCAGAACGATGAGTCGCATCCTCCAGTTCAAAGTCTATTTCAAAAGCGATATCAACGAAAAATTTAGACAAAATAATGCTACTGACAATGAAAAAGATTTTAGACTCATCTGAGTAATTACCTCACTTAGTAATCACCTATACGTAGACCTGAAGAAATTATTTCAAACGTAAAAAAAAAGAATAAAACAAGATTTCTTTGTTACAAACGAAATTATTTTTTCGTTTAAAAAAAAAGAAAGGTAAGGTTAATTCAGACTCAGAGAAAGTAATAAAAAACGGCCCTGTTTATAAACCAATTTACCTTGACCATATCGTTATATATTCAGACGTGAAAGATATAAACGGTACGTTCAAAATAAATTATTTTTTGGGAACATGCGAAACGAGGGTATTTCATTTGTATCTCTATGATGAATTGATTTAAATTTCACTGACCCAATAGGTTTGCACGTGAAGGTTTATTGTGAAATTTTAAAATTTGTCAGTCTTAGTTAGAAATAAAGATAACTAAATTATTGTGTAGAAGACATCTGGGCAAGGAAGATAGAAATTTCCCAACTCTCTTTAAGATGATATCCAAATGATCTCTTGATTAAGAAGGCGAAGAAGTCAAACGCCATTTCCAAAAGTTTAAATCATATTTAAAAAACTTCATAGCCCTTACATCGACAATAAGTCACTTTAAAGTTCGATTTTTGTTTAGTAATGTAGCTTACATTCAATTACCGTTCGGCTAAGACCTTAAAAAACAACGGGAAAATGTGAAACCTTACTTCATGAGCGCTTTTGATTGAATGAAACAATGAGATTCGTTGTTATGATTATCAACCTATTTGACTGATTAGAATTTCAGATGTAAATAAAATTAACAAATGAAAAGCAGTGTAAATTGACGTGGCAGGCAACCGATGGCAACATAGGAGAATGTTTTCGGCCCTAAAAGGTTTGCTTTGAGTTTTGTTTCCTCTTGATAATTCACTCATGACAAAAAGTAAAATATTTGATTTAAAACTTCAAGAGAAAACCGGGAGGTTTTTACAGTGCAGGGAATAAAGAATCATGAAAGTCGATATCGTTTACGAGTTCCGAACTGGAGGAACGATTTACATATTGGATCTGTTTATTACGGAGAGAAAAGAGGGTGTTTACATGAAGAGACTAAAAAATTCCCTTTGGGAAAATCTTCCGGGAAATAAAAAGACGCTACAGGTCCATAATTCTTTACCTTTTTAATGTATTCAGCGTTATTCAGCGTAACATGTCCAGGTTAACTCGGAAAGATCAGCGTAGAGGAGTAAAGGTAGATTGTATTTACGCAAGTTGATAAGCCTTCCTTGAAAAGATCGTTTTGTCGAAAAGTCAACTTCTTTGTCAAAATTTTTCCTCGACAAGCGCACTCATACCTTTAATGTCAATTGTAGTCGTCGGTTCTCGATGTTCTCAAAACACCTCTCTCAGTTGGCACGTAGGGAGGTAAACAAAAGCCATGAAAGACCATTAAAATGATATTACAGAGGCAATAAGCCACGAACAAGTATTATTTTACTCCGTATCTCTAACAAGTGATTATTGATATGAGTTTGTTAATCAAAATTCACAAACACAAGTGGGAACAATAAAAAGTCTATTTGCATTTTTTTCTAATCATCCTAAACAGTCAGCAAAGCAAAGCAAAGTGACTTAATAAAGCCAGAGAACGAAAAGGTTGCTGAGCAAGGCTGTTGAACGTGCGATAATGAAGAAATTTATGGTAACGCTTCTCTTAGCAAGTATTTTGCTTACAGATGCTGGTAAGTTTTTTGTATAAATGATTACGTTATTAGGGTACGTGAGGACTTTGGGAAGCCGATCATTGACCGTTAAATTAATTTTTGGGTTTGAAATAAGCCAACAGTTCAACTGCGATGGAAACAAAAGTAGTTCTAATGTGCATGTATTGCATGTAGTTCAGCAAAATCTATTGATCTTCCCATCCAAAACGATGATCGGGCTGAGAATTTAAATTCAAAACACTTAGTCTTGTAAGTCTCGTCTCGATTTTAGAGGGCGGTTAATACCTGAAAACAAATTGGAAGGGAAACGAAATAAATTAAAAAACTTTCAAAGCTGGGTGTTTTCAGTGAACCAGTCATTTTACAATGATCTGATTTGATGAGTTTGTTGGATATCCGCCATGTGATATTTTCATGAGATCTCTAAAAGCAAAATTCAAATCAATTTTTGTAAATAGAACAAGAAAGATGGTAAGTTTTGAGCTCGGTAAAGAAATAGAGAAAGGTGTTTTTCTTCTTGTGCCAAGCTCGTGACAATACGTAAAACACCTTTATCTAAATCCATTTTTGCTCATTATTTCTTTGTTCCCAATTCTTTATTCATTCACTCAAACTATCATTTCCATATCTTATTTTAATTTCTCATCTATCTATCATTTGTTGGCTTATCTGCTTGTCCAGGAGAAAACCAAGATCGTCTGTCGTGTTTTGATTGCCGTAGTGGCAACTCATGGGAGGAATGCGGTTCAAGAGAGGGTGAACAAAGATGCCAGAATGGACAAAATCGTTGCGGATTACTTTCATTGGGCTCATCAGTTCAAAAAATATACATGAAAGGATGCTTTAAAGACTCTGATTGTATAAATTACCAGCATCCAAACTGGTGTTCGAAAAATGCGGCTGCTGACACACAGTGCTTTAGTGAAATCATTTGTTGTGAGCATGATTTCTGTAATTAGGCAAAGATTGAGGGAAATCAAATGTCTTCTAGACAAAAAAAACTTTTATTGGCAGTAATACTTCATTTAGATGTGAACTGTATTTGGCATTAAAATGCTTGTTGAAACATCTATGTGTTGTTGAGGTAACATTGTGTCTAACTTTTCCAATCATGTAAGGTCTTCAGATCTTAGACCCCATTGAATGATTGTGGTAACCTTTAAAAAAAAAATTGTAAAGCATTTTTAAAATGTTATTTATCATGTGTTCAAAGCTTTGTAAACATTAAGACAGACACAATCACGAAATACAATTTCGCTTGATTCCATTCGAAACGAATGTTAAGTTTATATTTGCCACTTGTAGTACGCATCCAATGTTATCCAATCTTACCTCGCTCAATCCAACAGCTGAAAAAAATTGTAAAAAAAGTTCATAGTTATGCCTGATTGGTTACTTTATTCATGCTTTTCTGACCTGCAGGTGTATTTGAAAAGATGGCCAGGTTTTCCTTTACTCGAAACAAACAGCGGATAATAATTAAAAAGCAATTATGACCCATTAAATGGGTCGGCGAGGGCTTTTTTTTCGGCTTGAGAGGCGGAAAATCCTACGAAACGAACAATTGGGTTTTTAATAAAGGGGTAAGTTTGTAAAGAAACTGTGGTGCTGCGTCGGTGGGAGAGTATAGCAGGTAATTTAGTGTGAACAACTGGGTTGAAAACGTAAATTAAGCCACCGTAAAGGGTAAAAAAGCTGACGTTTCGAGCGTTAGCCCTTCGTCAGAGCGATTAGAGGAATTGTGGGTTGTGTGTGGATTTATATGTAGGAAGTGGAGCTACGCCATTGGTGGGAATGTGGTGACGAGAAAACAGGAATAAATTAGTTGAATGAAAAGCGCTCGTTGATTCCGTGGGGATTAAGGGTGCCGATTTGGAATATAAATTTTTGTTCTAGTGTTTTACGGCTTTCCGAACTGTCTAGATGTAAGGAAAGGCCGCAAACTGCCATATGCTGTTTAGAATGATAAGGAAGATTAAAGTGTCTAGCGACTGGTTTGGATGCGTCCTTGTCATTTCTTTCCACATCGCGAAGGTGTTCTCGGAATCGGTCACCCAATCGTCTTCCTGTTTCGCCGATGTATAACTTATTGCAATAAGTGCAAGTTATGCAATAAATAACATTGGCGGAGGTACACGTAAAGTGATCAATGATCTTAATGGATCTTTTGGGTCCCGATATTTTCTCTACGTTATGAATGAAAGGACAAGTTTTGCATCGTGAGCGAGCGCATTTAAAAGTTCCAGGTTGGTCATAGGTTTGAAATGAACTCCTGACTAAAAAGTTGCCTATGTTTTTGTCGCGTTTGAATGAAATAAGTGGGGGTTGCGAAAAGATAGTGCCAGTCTCTGAATCGTTTTGGAGTAATTTAAAATTTTTAAGAATGATAGATTTAACTGCGTGGTTGTGAGGGTGAAATGTAAGAGTAAATGGAATGCGGTCAGTGTTCTCCTTCTGGGCCGTTTGTAGTGCTGCCTGTCGATCGATTAGTTGGGCACGGTGGTAGCCCGCTTTAACGACAGAAACAGGATAGCCGCGTTTATCGAAAAACTGGCACATTGCCTCTGATTTTTCGGAAAAATCAGAGTCGTCACTACATAAACGACGAAGTCTGAGAAACTGTGAAAAAGGTATGGAGTTCTTGACGTGTGATGGATGTGAGGATGAATACAACAAGTAACTATGTGAATCTGTAGGTTTGTAGTAAACACTAGTACATAAATTGGGTTTTTACATTGGGTGAATAGTTTAACGTATGCGTCTCCAGTACCTGATTTTTGACGCCAAACTGTTCTGCCACGATCATCACTAAGTCTATATTGGCAACGGGTGGTTTTTAGTATGCCGTGGTAATTCAAAATTTGTGTCAATTGGTTCTCGAAAACCCAGCTTAAATTAATCAAAGAACGATTGCCCTGAACAGGAGAGGTAGCCACGAGATCACTTGAAAATCTAAGAAGCCGTTATGCTTGATGTGGAAACCCTTATCCGCTTCCGATGCTGCGCCTGGGTATGTTACCTTCCTCCCACAATGTAAACTACTGGGTCTATCAGTAGCTGTGCAAGGCAATAAAGTTTATATATTATATCTATTTATCACTTGGGTATATTTTCGACATGTGCTCATCGTTTTCCATCAGCATTGGCACTGGCATCAGCATGTGCAAAGACCTTCTGCATGTGTACTTGCGTTGTAGCTCAGACCTCCGTTCAAGTTCAAGCAGCGAACAAATGATTTTTTTTAAATTTGGGTTTGGAAATGAATGAATGCTATATTAGTTAATTGTAATGTACGTTCACATCTCTCAAAACTCTCTTTATTGCTTTTTGTGAAAGATTAAGAAATTACGAAGGGTTTTTGAACGGTCTATAAAAATCAACTCCTGCAATGACGTTTTCGGCCACAAAATGTCTTCAGAAACCAATTTCCGACTTTGAACAAAGTCATTTGAGAGAGGAAATTAAATGAATTACTTGTCTGCTTAAGACAGATCCCTACACTGAAAACTGTGGTGACTTTAGACTATTTTTATATTCGAGTTCCCTGCTGGAAAATAAACATTTATTGTATGTAATATTGCGAGTTTCGACGGGACAGTTTCTTAATTTGTGTGTTACCAGTCTTTTACGGATTTCCTTCAGAATAACAGTGCTTTATTTGAATTTATGTACCTTCCGCCAAACCGAAGCAGGAACAAGTAACGAGATCATTAGCAGTTCCGGTTTTTATTTCGAATTTAGACCATTTGAATTTCAAGATCGATTGGACGACAAAATAGACCATGTAGTAAAGATAAATGTGTTTTTTTTTACATATTTATCTAAACTTTATCGTTGACGACATGTTTTACTTTTCAATTCGTAAGGATTGGGCAATGCGTAGCTGGCAACATTCTCAAGTAATCTTTCAAATCATACAAGCACGGTTAATTTACCAACTTATACAACATATTTCGTTCTTAACCTTTTCTCACCACCTGACGAAGATGAAGGCACACTTCAGTAGTCAATACATTTGGTAAAGTAGCATCGTCTTGAATTAACTTCCTTCGTGAAGCGTTTTCAGCGTCAACGAAGTCTTTACTCCAGTTCTGCGAAAGCAACGGAATGGCGACGCCGCCTATTAATTCGAAAAACTTGCTAAGCTTTTTGTGACTTTTTGCACCGTAGCAACGCCAGAGCAGTTTTTCGTTAACAGCAGTTCCTGTAGAGGTACATCAAGGTGGGGCGGTAACGCTCCTACCTCACGCAAAGATCACGGAAGAAGATTTGACTACTGTCTTTCCTTCAACGATTTGAATGGTGTTGGTAGAGAATAAATCACTGTTTTGTTGATCATGTTAACGATTTTAATTCTTCTTTTTACCAAGCAAAATAGTAGACTTGACTAGAAAACGTTCAAATTGTTTCTGTTGTTGCCAACAACAGATTTTATAGTTTGATATCTGTGTTATTTGATTTTCGAAACTGTCCTCGGAGTTGTCCTTAAAAATATAGTGCAACTTATGGCAAGTTGGACGTGATCTTTACAGCTCAATAAATTACGTAAAGAAAAACATTGTCGGAGAATACAATATGTTGTAGACAGTTAAACCGAATGTTAAGAATGCTTCTTTTTATCTTTAATACGTTTTGATTAACACTATTCAAATACTCAGCTGCAAGAAAATAGATAAGTCAATTTATCCCCTAAAAAGAGTAATTTAGTTATAGCACATAGATGTAAGCGGGGTAGATTATTTGCAAAGATGTTCAGGTATACTAATATCTTTTGTTCGAAGAAAATAGTGTGAAACAAAAGTGAAACAATTTTTAAAGTATGTTTTATTTTGTAGCGTTATGGACTCTTCAGAATCTAGCAGCTGAGCTGAATAAGCTTTGTTTTCTCTCTAGGGCGTGTTTCAACAGATAAAGCTGGGCAATCAAATTCAAAGATTTAAAAAATAAAACGATAAAGATGAAAAGATGAAAATGGAGGGAATGACAGTTCCAATTAGCACACTCTTTTGAACTGCTCGTAGGCACTGAGTTTATTAAAAAAATGAAAAGACTTCGATGGCACGACAAACATATTTAATGGTTGTTTTTATAATTACCAGATGCTTAAAATATCAGCTATTTAATTCGGACTGCATCCCTTCCATTTCCATTTTTATCATTGCCAAATCTCATCACAATGAAGGTTCTTGTTCTTCTTAATTTCGCGTGGTTAGCCACCATTTTGGCCTCATCTCCAGAAGGTATATAGCGAAAACATGGGCTTGTGAAACTTAAGTTGAATTATATGTGTTGAAGTCGAAGATATAATTATTCCCAAGTTCACCAGTATAATTCTATTGATGCAGTTTCTTCTCAAAATTTTCTTTCCATTTTACATTCTCTGAATGTGAGGAGGCTATTTTTTTTTTTGTCGACCGAAAAAACAAAACAGATGAAATCGAAGCGATAAAACTCCCACCCAAAAAAGCAACTACTAGAGGTTTAGATCACCAAGAGAATTTCGATTTTGTCTGTCTTTTTATGTAGTTTTTCGTGATTTTATTGAACTTAAGGGATGTGGAACTTTCGTCCGTTTTATAAAAAGGATAACAAAAGATAAAGGAAAAAAATAAAAAATTTTATTTTAATTCAACCTTCTCTCCGTTCCTTTCTGGGAAAAACAAAACAAGAAAAAGCGAAATTAAAAAAAGAAAAAAGAACTAAAAGCAAAAACAAAAGGAAAACATGGAAAACCAGAAAACCTAAAATACTAGTTTTCTTTATTTCTCAGTTTAACTGATGTACTGGTGGATGCATACAGTAACAATTCTACCAATTGTACAAATTTTGCAAGCACAAAAATAACGTTGATGAAAAAATAATGAAAGTTATCTTAACTTTCTCCCAGAAAATCTTCACACCAGGGATAACGAATTGTTTGAAGGTGATATGAAGCTAATACCAGGCCAGACCAGAGGTGCAGTGGGTAACAGACAGTGGCCAGGCGGCACGCTCGTGTATGACATCGATTATTCTCTGAGTAAGTTAGTCGTACTCTTCATACTATCTCGATACGAAAAACCTACAAAAAATGTCGAATTTCAATCTTTCGAAATGTATATTCAGCCAACACAATCATAAACTGCAAAAAAAACTTGTTACCATCCCTGTTCTCTTAGCTGATAAAAAGATTTTTTTGCGATAACAAAGAAAGATTGGAATAAAATATGTGCATGGTATATGTATTACGCATGATATACCATGTGCCATTCATAAATTGTTCTAGACAAATATCTTCTTTTCGAAGAATGCTTATCGATTTAAAGGCCACATTATGCTTGTTACGGAGTTTCGGCATCGTCAGTGTTGTACTGAACTTAGCATAGTTTGGCAAAAAAAGTGCCTTGACAATAATTTAGTGTATGTAGACTGCAGGATGGAAGATTGTAAATCGAGGATGTGGTAGCAAAAACGAAATCTGAAAAGAGCGACTCACGTAGTTGCCTCCTTTGTTTTCTTGTCAGTGTCTTCCTCGTATGCAATGACCAGTTGTCTCCTTTGTTTTCTTGTCAGTGTCTTCCTCGTATACAATGACCAGTTGTCTCCTTTGTTTTCTTGTCAGTGTCTTCCTCGTATGCAATGACCAGTTGTCTCCTTTGTTTTCTTGTCAGTGTCTTCCTCGTATACAATGACCAGTTGTCTCCTTTGTTTTCTTGTCAGTGTCTTCCTCGTATGCAATGACCAGTTGTCTCCTTTGTTTTCTTGTCAGTGTCTTCCTCGTATGCAATGACCAGTTGTCTCCTTTGTTTTCTTGTCAGTGTCTTCCTCGTATGCAATGACCGTAATTAACAATGCTTTCAACGCTTGGAAACGAGAAACAAATGGCTGCATAAAATTCAGACAGAAGACGGCAAATGAGCGCGCATTCGTCAAATTTTTCAAAGGTGGCGGGTAGGTTTGAATATTGTATTTGAAAAAACCTGTTTGGTCGTTTAATCTGCTAAGTATTCCAGGTATACAGTTACCTTTTGGTATTCTAGGTGGTTCCCCCTTGTTAAGATATATTTACATACCATATGCCCTAATAAATGTGCTCGATTTAAATTAGTGACGGATGAATCGTAGAAAAGTTACATGACTTTCACCTAATTAAACAAAACTTAATTTTTAATCCCTTCATGGATTCATTCATTTTCTTAGTTAAATTAATCAAATTTAATGAATTATTTTTTATTTACTTTGTACGCTATTTTTTATATGTATTTACCTACTTAGATAGTATAACTGTTTTACCAAGATCTTTCAAGTCGTGCGTATTACGTACTGGTATGGTTGTACAGTGATATTCCAAAGTAATTTAAACACAATAAATTTTTTCTCTCTTTTTTTTAAGTTAATTTTTTTTATTCTTACAGATGCTGGTCTTACGTGGGACGAACCGGGAGGGAACAACAACTGTCCCTAGACAGTGGATGCTGGTATCTCGGCACTGTTGCCCACGAGATAGGTTTGTTCTAGTTATCGTTTGCAGCTTTGGAACAATCGTATTTTTTTAGTTTATCAGCCAGTCGGCTACCCTATCAAGAGAGCTTGTGTATAGAGCAAAATTTGGATTGTAATTTCCAAAAATGTAGGTATGTAAACTCGATCATTTCAAATCTTAAATAAAATGGTATCGACCCTTATAAGGAGCGGTTAGCGATGGGAAAGACGTTCAGAGAAACAGTCATGGTAGTTTTTCGATTGAATATTGAAACTTTGATTGAAAGAAGCATATAGGGCAGATTTTCGGGTCGTTATTACTTGTAAGACTAGACGATCGTCAGAACTTGGCTATTGATCAGATTCAGAAAAGGAGTAAATTTACCTTGATATATGTAGTTTACCCGTTTTTTTAATGTTTTAATTTCGTCTTACTGTGTTTGTTTCTTTAGTTTAGATAATATTACGTATATTTTATTTTCTTACCAGGACATGCTCTTGGATTTCTCCACGAGCAATCGCGTCCGGACAGGGATCAATATGTCACAATACAGTTCGAGAACATAAGCCCAGGTACTGTATGATAAGCGTTATGGCATTTAGGTCAAGGAAGACAAGTCAGGTATAGTTTGAACCATCATAACTCTGAGAAACTATCGACCTCTTCGCCCTTATCATTCGTTTCGGCCTTTCTTATCATTTTCATAAGAAGGTTCCTAGGAGCTCTTTGTTTCTATGACATTTCCTAGGAATGGAAGGCAATTTCCAGAAATCATACAGAGTGAACTCGTATGGAACACCCTATGATTACGGATCTATCATGCATTATGGTGGGAAGTACTTTACTAAAAATGGAAAGCCAACTATTGTCCCAAAGAAATCAGGGGTGAGTAGATAATAAAGATTCGGGTTTTCTGCTATTTTCCTAAGAGCAGTAATATGAACATGCTGTCTTAAAAAATTTTTGGGCGATTCCTTAATTTCTTTGGTAAAGCTTAATGAGAATATTTGTCCGAATTTAGAGGAAACACCTTAAAATAGACCCAAAGAAACGAGGGGTAAGTTATTAACAAAATTAGAGGGAGGTTTCAAAAAAAAAATGGTGCAGCATTATCAACCAGACGTCAAGGAAGACAAGGGCCAGATACTTCATCTTCTCAGCATTCTGTTCCTGTTTTGTTGTTGTTGTTTCTTCTTGTGTGTGTTTTTTGGAAAAAATAAGTAAGTATAAGTTTCAAGCATAAGTTTCACTTCCCCTTAACCCATGGAATGTATAAAATTTGTTGGAATTTATACAACGTACATTTGTTTTCAGGTAAACATTGGTCAAAGAGAATACATAAGTCGTATTGATGCCGAGGAAATGATTCGGTTGTACAGACGTGAATGCGGGGGAGGTATTTTTGCATTTTATGTTTCTCATTAAATTTGGACTTTGTTTAAATTAAATGGTTGTATGCGACAAACTAAATATCAAATTCAAAAAGGAAATTATGTTTTGTACCCACTCGTGGAATTAGAACCCTATAGTTTAGCTAGTACTATTCATCAAAGCTCCTTGAACTTAACAATACTCTACTAAGTTTGGTTAGATGGGTAGTTTGCTTCTATTTTGTCTTTTTCACTTAGCTCGCTTTGTCAGCGGTTATCATCAAGCTTTGATTTGTCTCTCAATGTAAAAGTTTTGATTCGCTAAAGAATTCACCTCCTTTCCTATCAAAATCCGACAAACATCGAAAAGGAGCGCTCTCTTTAGAAAAAAATCCAGTATTCTTGAACAATGTGTTAACGGCGATCAACTTTTTGTATAAATGGAAGCGAGTGCTATTTTTTGTCTATTTGATGTACTCGCTTCCACTTATGCTGGTTTCTATTTTTTTTGCACTAATTGAACATCTAGACTTTTTAATTAATTGATGTTGACTAAACAAGGACGATAAAGAATCAACCCTTGTACTAAGGTAGATTCTTTATCTTCCTTGTTTAGTCAAATAAGATATTTTTGCTCTTTTCTCTCTATTTTAGATGTTCCAGAGACTCAGGCTCCGCCAGTTATTCCTCCATCTTCTGCTTGTGAGTAGCTTCAACCTTACAGCATTAAAAAAGTCTTTAAATGACATGTTAAAATCACGTAAATGAAAAACAGTCCCCTCGATAAAAATTCCCTTCGTTCAAACCTCTGGGCCAGGATTTTATTTTCTAGATGTTGATGCCGGTTTCTAAATTTTTGCATTAATTCAAAAATCTAATGCAATTCACAAAACCTAAACATTTCTTTCACGCAGCTTTCTTGTGCAATTTCGATGAAGACGAGTGTGGATTCAGACAAAGTTCAAGCGACAAATTTGACTGGACAAGAAGTAAAGGGCCTTCCCCATCGGGAGGGACTGGGCCAGATAAAGATCACACATCTCGCAATGGTTTGTTTTACTCAAAACTTTTCGCTCCACTTTCAAATTTTCGATCAGTTTTCACATGTCAAAGGCTCTCTTGTGTTCTAAACAATGGCTTGGTGGTCAAAATTTTGTGGAACTATCAGTATCATGTGTTATTAATTTGCGTTACTAATTATACATTAGCATAATCAATTTGATGGGAAAGACTCCTGGAAGGCCTATTTTTAAGGCTGCAAAGTTGCTCTGCTGCTCACAGATTCTTATCTCTTGACTTGGTAGATTTTAAGAGAGAGATTAGAAAATTGCGTAGACACCACTTTGATAATATGGCTGTCTATCAACCATATCAATAATAGTTCGTGTTCATTTGTCATCAAAACGCTTTTAAACCTTCAGCTACGTACATGTATCTGACGATTTTGGTAGCCTGCGAAGTATCACATGATTCATCGAGAGAAAACACAGAACCTGGCTAAAATTACAAAATTTTAAGAAAGGGGTGTTTGGGAGAGGGCCTGTCCGTGTTCCTTGAAATGCATTTCTTTAGGGAAGCTGATAACTTTTCGAACATAAGCTATGTGTTTAAATATATTTAAATTTCTCCCTTAGGTTACTTCATGTACATTGAGGCTTCATTCCCACGAAGGATTAATGACAATGCCAAAATGTCCCGGACGGTTTCACTCTCTGGAAAGTCTTGCTTGAGGTTTTATTATCACATGTTCGGGAGTAGCATGGGAACAGTGAAGGTTATGTTAGGTAACAAGAAGATATTTGAAAAGGCTGGAGACCAAGGAAATGACTGGCACATGTTCCAAGGTCGTCTTACAGGATCAGGGTCGAAAGAAGTAATTGCCTTTTCACAATATATCATCTTTTATTGCCTATTTCGTCTTCATGAGGATCTAACATGATCTTAAATATGATGGTTGGTGCGATGTTACAACATTTTGAATTGTCAAACAATCTTTGGATGAAATGCAACCAGAGTTTTTCTTTCTCTTGCAGCTGACTTTCGAGGGAATAAGAGGAACTAGCTACAAGGGAGATGCTGCAATTGACGATATTACCATATTTGACTGCTGATTCTTCAAATTCAAGGATGATTGAAATAAAGTGTATTAATTCTATTCATTGATTTCTGAAGAAAATTCAAAATCAAGTTTCATTCGGCCACGTCAGTGGAAATTAGTCAGCAGAACTGTATTTGCGAGCTAAGATCATCGGGAGGCCCCCCTTTTTTAAATTGCTATTTTCATCAATATGTAGCCAAACGGAAACCCAGCTTTGAAAACTCGAGCTCATAAGTGAGCAGCGGACTGAAATAAACCTTGTCACAGCTTATGCTACCGACAGAACATACCTTACGTTTGAACATAAGAGGGTATTCTTTATAATTAACAGTCATTTTGTATACCCCAAATCCATTTATGAATCAAATATGAGGAAAAATGGGAAGGACTCAATTATCAAGTGGTCTTCCCCCTATAAAAATAAGAATCTTGCAACCCAAGAAACATAACCGTCATTTTACATTCTACTTTTTTTTTTTGGATAGAGGAACTCAAAGCTCATTTTAACTTCACTAAGACAAATTGTTTCGTACGTGACGAATTGTTTATCGTTGAGGCTAACATTTTTGTTAAGATGATTGACACCGCTTTACAAGAACATTTTAATTCCCCATTATTTCCAAAGAACTTGGGAATTCGTAACATCCTGTATGCAGAACTAATGGAACAGAATAAAAGAGAGATAGTTATTGCAAAGAACCTTCACCAAGTTGTGTAAAGAATTCATCAAAATCAATTTGTTTCAAAATGCTTTTCTTTCCTTACGAAAGTTTCTTAATTCAAGTCATTGTAATCGCGTGATTTAACAGTCATCAAATCAACAACATAATTGAATTATACGCAAACAGCAAAGGATGCACCTTTGCAAATACTTTTATATCTCTAACTGATTTTTTAAATTGAGTGAAAAACACAAAAAAAGTGCAAGGTTCAAGCGTAGATATTCAAATATTGCTAATGACTGTTTTTACAGCAAGCAGATGTAAAAAAATTGGTTCCTATTAAATAGGCGTCGGCAATCACTGATTTCATTACAATCACGAAGATCATCATGAAGGTTATCGTGATTTTTAATTTCTTGTGGTTTGCCTCAGTTCTGGCCTCCTCCCCAGAAGGTATGGATTACTTTAAATCTCATTCAAAATTAAGACTATTAATCATCAATGGCACTGTCTCCTTCTTTTATGACAGCAATGTAGAACACTCGTAAAGGCAAATTTTGCACAATAACGTCAAAGCTGTATAATGTTTAGGTTAAGGTTGTAGGGTAAGGTCGTTTATATCACTTAGGGACTCACGCAATCATGAAAAGCAATTATTCCAGTAGCATTCGGGCGCTATTGGCGTTGTTCTCTCCCCTGTCTAGCAGTTTAAAATGGGTTTCATATCGTTCTGTCAAAAGAGGATGAGTAGTAAAGTGAGAGGGTTTGAAAGCCGATGTAAAGAAATTACGCAACAACAAAAACTCCGCCTATTTGGAGTGAACTATAATTTTTTTCCAAAAAACCAAATGTGTTTCTTGTGAATACATAGATTTTGATGTCTATCAACGGTGAGATTAAAAATGTCATATATGCTTTTTAATTTTTTGTATTTAATTTCACAAAAACCACTGAATTCCTACCTTCAGAAATAAAAAAACCCTTATTAAAAACGAAAACATTTTTTAAAAGTTTAAGACACCTTTCCTCTCATTCCGAGTGAGCAGAGCTTTTCTCTCCTTTCTGATAAAGAAGAAATTGTGAGTCACCGGATCTCCCATTATTACTAAACACAGCTAAATCTGTTTCCTCATTGAGCCTGCCTGAATATGCTATAACCAGCGGCCGTTTACGCTGTTATATCATCTACTGTTTATAAGTAGCACTGAATTGTTAAATTTAGCCAAGAAAATGAACCTTTGAACAAAAAGGGTTCAAAACTCTGTCTAACTTTGAAGATAAAAATAAATTCAGTTTCCTAGTAGAATTTAGCTCCTACAAATGGGCCAACCTATTAACCACTCTAAATAATTTTCTTTGCCAGAAAATTTGCACGTCAAAGATGGCGGACTGTTTGAAGGCGATATGAGGTTTTTACCAGGCCAGGCCAGAGGTTCAGTGCCGGGCAGATTGTGGCCGAATGGTGTCTTTGTGTTTGAAATCGAATCTTCTTTAAGTAAGGGATATCGTAACCACTTTAAAAATGTCAGCAAGGGTCAAGTCTTACGCATGGTTTTCCAGCCACTTTCATTATGAAATTTAACGTTAACACAGCCAAGCTCCATACACATATTTTATCACTTGGCAAATTTACGTTTAATGGTAATATCAGTAAAACCGCCTATGTTGCAATTGATGGATAGACTGGACCAAGTTAATTTTACGACGCCACTCGTATTTACCCTGAGAAGTCTCTTCCTTTCTCTCTTAAGCATTTTAAACGACTTAACTGAAGAGTGGAACAAAACCTATGACAAGTGGCAACAAAGAGCTAAGAACCTACAATCATTAAGTGATCGAAGAATGCTGTATTAAGTCTGAGACAAAAATATATCATTAGTTACAACAACTTTCCCATAAAGAAAAAAATCTGAGTCTCCATGTCCCACGCTCGTGACAAAACAAAAGAAAATCTTTCTCCATTTCTTTAACGAGCTCAAAAACTTACCATCTCTCTTATTTCTAACTTTCCCATAGCTTTTCAATTTGTTGCAGTACAATCGGTTGATATATGCCTTTAATGCTCCACACCAGAGAGAATCTTGGAAACCTCTCATGAGGCGAAACAATCATCTCTATTGAAGTTAAGGGCTGTTGTTGTCCTTCAGAAAAAATGTGGGAATCGCAAGAAATTGTCTCTCTTTTCCGATAAATTTGTATCTCCTACTTCCTTTTTATAGGTTCTCAGTCTAACGCAATGACTGCAATTAACAGTGCTATGAAGGACTGGACAACGCTTACAAATGGCTGTATCAAATTCCAGAAAAAGACTACAGAGACGGCATATGTATCATTTTTCAGGGGTTCTGGGTAAGTGTACTTTACTTCAGGTCAACAAATCATGTTCAGTATCTGATGTCAAAGCGTTGTTTTTATTTGTATCGCCAATGTGATTGAATAAAGTCGCGAAAATAAACATCAACGATAGATTTCAAATTTTCGTAGATAAGTTGATAATTTCTGAGTACACTAACAACGTTTTCCAATACTGAACAACATGGATGAAAGTATCTAACTCAAAAGTTGAGTCAAAGGAGAGAAATACCGCGGCATTTGGCACTCTTTGCTAATATAAGTATCTAGAATTGAAGTCTAAAAATATTTGGCTTGATTTGCATAAATCACCTCGTAATTGTCTAATAGATCCGCATTTCATTCAATAGATGCTGGTCTTACGTGGGACGCATTGGGCGTAAGCAGCAATTGTCCTTGGCCGCTGGATGCTGGAGAAAAGGAACTGTAATCCACGAAATTGGTTGGATGTTCAAACTTCTGTTACTGCCTTGTTAACTTTTTTTTGTATCCTTAATTTGTTTATGATATGCATGAGCGACCTTCAGCTGCAATATTTTTTTGTGAATATGAAAGCGATCTTCGCAGTAATGAACACTACTTAGGCAGTAGTGAAAATAAGGCCTGAAAAATATTCAGGCCTGTACGGAATGTAATGACTTGAGCACAGTTGGTAGAGCACTGCAAGGGAATCGCAGAGGTCATGGGTTCAAATCCTGTGCGGGCCTGAATTTTTTTCAAGCCTTATTTTCACCAGTGCTTAAGTAGTGTTCATCATTGCGAAGATCGCTTTAATATTCATCTCTTACACCGCAGTTCATATATATAATTTTCATCAGGAGCCCATTACACGGAGCTTCCATCTTCAATACTTACCCTCTGAGTCAACCATGTCCCGTATCTTTTTAATTATAGAAGCACCTTCCACGGAGTTTTTCGTGGGTGTTTACATAATAACCAATTATAAGAGAGCTGTAGTCCTCTATTGTTTACGTCACATGCAGAGAAGGAATAGAGGTCGGCCTTTCGCCTTCGACTGCCAATTTTTTTTGGGTGTTATGCGAATGTCTGCATGTTTTTGCGGGAAATTAAAGAACCCCACACATATCTCAGTTCTAAAAATAAAAAGGTATGGGACAGGGTTGACTCAAGGGTACAATTGGTTTGGAGGATCCGGGTAATGGCTGCTGTTTTCTTATATTCACAGTCATAACTATTTTTTGTGTGGTAACATTTGGTTTGTTCCAGAAGCTTAAATGACATTCGACCGAAAGTAGCTCCAAATTCGAAGCTATTTGACTACTTAGAATAAAGAAAAATACCTATTCAGTCACTGTGCAGGCAATCCGCTACTTAACTGCGGGCGGCTAAACTTCTTAAATTCTCAATTCCAAATTTCTATCTATAAAACGAATCAAAAAGTCCTATCCGTACATTTCAAATGATCAGCTCTACATATTTAAAAGCGTCTTGAATTTTTTTTCTGTCAGGTCACGCTCTTGGCTTTCTTCACGAGCAGTCTCGTCCAGACCGCGATAATTATGTCGAAATCAAGTTTGAAAATATCCAATCAGGCAAAGAAGGCAATTTCCGAAAATCTAGCAGTGTAAACTCGTTGGGAACACCCTATGACTATGGATCCATCATGCATTATGGTGCGAGGTACTTCTCTAAGAATGGACAGCCAACAATTGTCCCAAAGAAAGCAGGGGTGAGTGGATTATAAGGCCACGGATCCGGGTTTCTTATCAATTTTGACGTGAAATTTTATCAGCGACTTAAGCAGTTTTTAGGTGATTCCTTAAATTTCTTGGTAACATGTTATAAGAAGTATGGATTAATGGGACAAGTTATACTATCCGAAAAAACAGCTTTCCTCTTAAGGAGTAGGTGGATTACGGTTTTAAAGATTAATAAAACAAGAGACGCCCTAAAAGCGGAAAATGACATGTTCGCCTCATATGACTTTTTAAGCTTTTTTGAGAATTTTTCCTTTGAAATCGGCGGGCACGATTGCAGTTTAAAACTGCACGAAGTCTTATTAGGCGTCAGAACTCTAGTGAAAGACAAGATAAATCATGCACTGAAATACAATGATGCCTAAGATGTCTTAAGAATAGGAAAGTCATTCGTTATTCGTTATTGGCAGATTTGGAAGTCAAATTCATCATACTTTTGTTATTATTTTGGACAATGGAGGCAGCAGAAACATGCTCTTCATTTTATGAATAAATAACCATTTTTAATTCTTTCTAGGTCAGTATTGGTAACCGAGCAGGTCTTAGTCCTATTGATATTAGGCAGATGATGTTGCTTTATAAGTGCGGTGAGTCGAAAGAGGTCGTTACTATTCTAAAGTTAAAATTAATGTTTATTACAATCGTGTTTTTTACAAATACACCAAAATGTTAATTACATAACTTTCCTAACAAACGTAAGTAAAGAATAAAAAAGTTGATTTTACCGGATAATTGAGGGATAAGGAAGCTTGCGCCGAGGAGTCAGTACTTCTGCCCAACAATCAAAGCATTACAGTAAGAGAGATGGTAAGTTTTAAGATCGCTAAAGGAATAGAGAAAAATGTTTTTGTCTTGTCAAGAGCGTGGGACGAAATAAATTCGCATAAAATGTTTTCGCTAATTTAACTATTTATCCAACTGAACCCTTACGAGGACTCAGATTATTTTTCTTTGTCCCACGCTCGTGACAAGACGAAAAACATCTTTCCCTAATCAGGGCATTGTTTGCTGTTTTAAACAGAATGCAAATTGACATTTGTTAAGTGTGTCAAGTCAAACTTTATTTTGCACAAAGCCTTTTTGCAGAAGCATATTCTTTCATAATTGGTTAATATTTCTGAATATTTCATTTTTCTCTCAGGTGCTTCTCCACCGTCGAAACAGCCACCCCCACCGACTACTCCTCCCTCTGCATGTAAGTTTAAAGTGCATGCACTAAAAATAATCGTTTAAGGGGATTCCGCCAAAAAAAAGCTTATCGAACAATTTTCTTAACTTTCCTTAATGTTCCTTACCAATGTCTGTGAAAAATACCATGAAAAAGATAGGTCAACGCGCTTGTTTAGGAGATATAATAAGCCAAACGTACCCCATTTATGCTTGTACTTGCACTTATCATTTCATTGGTTCACAATACACTTTGCTGCAACTGGAAGCAAGTGTTTTTGAAGTAACACTTGAGAAAAAAACTTAACAGAAACAAAAAGTCTCAAGTGTATGGAACAATTTGATATACAATATAATTTTTGGGAAAATCACGAAAATTTAAACGACATCGACTAAAACGTTCCTCGAGTCGTTCCTCATGATTTGCATCCTCGATTTACGGGCTTCGTGCACGTTTTGAGCTTTATCTTTTTTTTCCTTCGAATAATTTTTTTTAATTTCCCCAATTTAAAGGGGATGCATTTTACACTGAAATTATGCAAAAAAAAAAAAATATATATATATATATAGTTTACCTTGCCCTTTCAGGAGCTAAAGACCATCGGACCTCCTTACCTGTTCCATGAATTGAAAAACAATACCGCGTTCTCGGAATGCACGGGCACTCATTCCCCTGGTTACGTGATTTTTATGCGCATTACAGGATGCGCGATGCAAAACTGAGGAATCACCTTAAGGTTCTGCAAAGGGAATTTGTTTAACTCTTTGTGCAAGGTGCATTTTCTCCAGTTTTTCTCTCAAGTACTTGTTCTCTGAGATATCCAATCGACTTAAAGAATCGTGCTGTTTCATAGTCTCTCATCTTACCAGCTTTGTTTAGGAAAAAACAAGTTGAGAGCGTAGGATTGGGACTGGGCATATTTGGATAAGCTAGGTACGCACGAGAAAGCATATTCTTAAATCTCTTGTTGATTATTTTCTTAAATGCAGCTTTTTCATGCAATTTTGACGACGACTGTGGGTTCACACAAAACAAAAATGACAAATTTGATTGGACACCAAGGTCAGGCTCCACTCCATCTAGAAACACTGGCCCAAGTGGAGACCACACCACAGGAAATGGTTTGTATATTAATAAGTAGATTTCTAGTTTACCAATTTAGACTTGTCATCAAGTTTGACTGGTCAATTCGTCTTAGCCTTGGAATGTTGAAAGATCATAAGCATACTCGTTATCTCTGAAAATTTTAGCGTGGAATACAGTTTCCCTTCTCTTGTTTTCCGATTTTCAAAACATTTTTCCTTTTCATTCTGACAAATTAAATTCCTCAACAAAAAATAACGAGGGGGAAAAACATGTAGATGATACCACTCACCAAAATGCTCTTTGTACTTCAACACTGAGACATTTGACCGTAAATCAGAAGGAGGGAATTCCTCACGAAGAGCTAGTGTTTATACTATTTCCCGTGGGTGTCAGTAAAGTATTAAGCTGATATTTTGTTTCTTAAGAAACTTGACGAAGGAATCTCTACATTTTATAGGCAAGTACAGTTACATTGAAACTTCAAGTCCACGAGGGCCTGGTGACAATGCCATAATGTCTCGAATGGTTAAACTCTCTGGAAACTCTTGCTTAAGGTTTTATTATCACATGTACGGAACGGATATGGGCACTCTGAGGGTGAAACTTTGCAACAAGGTGTTATTTCAAAAATCTGGAAACCAGGGAAACACCTGGAAGATGCACGAAGTTCGTCTTTCTGGGAGAGGTTCATTCGAGGTAGGTTTCTGTTTACTCCCTTTAGGATTTCAGTAAGATTGCAAGAGCTCAACGATGAAATAGGAATATGATAACCGAAGGGCGCATGTCTCATGTTGGAAGGAAAGAAACAGCGGCAAAATGAGTGCGAATGCTTGTAACTCATGAGAAACTTCTGTACGCGTACATGGTATTTCCATGGCAACACTAACACTTTCGCAACAAAATGGCGGAATTTTTAAAACTTCCCAATACCCATTATCATTGCCCGGGTATAACCCCAAACCAAAACAGATGAGGTTGGCGTTTTTAGGATAGTCTCTGTCGAACCTCTTTAGTCACACCTCTCACTCGATAAACATGGTAACAGTTGTGAATGTAGTGACAGAATTTGAACAGTTGTTACAAGGCTACGAGGTTCGTAATACCTGTTTTCGGGTTCGCCCCTCTTTTCAACGTCTCCTCAGTAAGCACCCCCCCCCCCAGGAAACAAAATCTTGTTTTGGCGGAAAAACAACGTTTGCGGAAGAGGTATCCTAGTCCTAAACGCTCATATGACTCGAGTAGCGGAGCATGCGTACTCATTTTGCCGCAGTGTCGACAGGGAAGGAAATAAAAATAGCATGCATGGAGAATCTTAATGGGAGTCCTAAAAGTACAAGTTAATCATTAGGCGCCCGAACGTCCGCTATTACTCTCGCCGCTGCCTAGTGGCTGACACAACTAGGATTGAAAAAACGAAAAAAAGACAATGACTATTTACAAGTCCGGCTTCTGAGTGAACGGGTCCTAAATATTCGTTAACTCTATTTTCAACCGCTAGCTATTCAGTTAAACTTATATCACTCCTCTTTTTCCTTTTAAATCATTTATTAATTTCTTCTGGAATTGTATCAAGAACTTCACTAATTTATTATCTGTAATCAATCTTTTGATCTTTTTTTATTATTATTTTATAGACATTATTATGAACCCACTCATCATTTAGATATTTTTGCTTTTCATCCCATTTAAGATTCTGGCAACCAATCGAAACCTACTGAAATCTTTTTTCCATTGAATTTATTTTTTTTTCTCTTTCAGCTGAGTTTTGAAGGGATAAGAGGAGCCAACTATAGGGGGGATGCTGCAATTGACGATATCATTATATATGACTGCTAAGTCAAAGCTCAAAACTAACAAATAAATGCCGGGATACATGTAGATAATGGGATAGAAATAAAATGAATAACACGTTAGCTGCTCTTCTGTCTTTTTTGACTCGTAACGATTGGTCATGATATCAACCCTTTGTTTTCATTCACTGAAAGCTTCGCCTGATTTCAAGTCAAGAATCTACCCATTGCAAAAAGTGTCGTTATGACTTCGTGAAGTATTCTTATTTCTCTGCGTAGAAGTTTTTTGACAGGATTACTTGTCATGGACAGTTTTGTCCGCCGTTAGACAAAGCTTTTGTCTTTTGTTGTGGTCCCATTTGTTTTTAGCTATTGCTGCATTGTACCTACCGCTTGATGGGCAACACTTTCTTCTCTCAAACCACTGGTTCTAAAAAGTCCCTCACCGCATGCTTTTGTCATGGAAGGCATTAGTATTCTTTACAATGAGTTCTCTTATCATTAGTCCATCAGACCATCACGCCTCTTAATATCATTTGAATTTTAAATGCCCTTGAGCTGCCATCTTGATATTGAAAATTTTAATGATCATAATTGGGTAGAAAATCAAGTAAAGCTATGATCGTCAACTGTAATTTTAGAAAGTGCAGAAAAAATTCAGGAGCCGTGCTCCTACCTCAGCCATACCCCCAAATGAGCCTCAAAGTAAGGATCTTTTTTTCCTGTGGATGAATCAAGTAAGTTTACCTGCGAGAATCATTGCTTTAATTCATCATCTTGATATATCTGATATTGTATTTAACAAACATAGAGTCGATGTCGTAGTTGTCGTGTTTATTAATTTACTTCCTGACAAGAGATGCATTTCAATGCAGCATCCACTGTTTGATTTATCGTAATTACAAGTAACTCCATTCTTCAACGCCATTGTGTTGCTTCAGAATCTGAAAATTACTCCCGGTACCTGCCTAAAACAAAAAAATGACTCCAACATTTCTTGAAAAGAATACCGGCTATTTTAAGATTATATTTATCATTTTACTTCGTTATTGATATTCTTAAAACAAATTCTTTTGTATATCAACGTAGAAGAGTTGGCACAGAATAAACAGTTATAATCTACGGAGTTTCCTATTGATGGAATATTCAAGGCCTCATTACTACCTTAGTTGCGAATTAACACAATATAGCAAAAGTATTTAATTAATCCCACCCACCTAGAGCAGATTCCACAGCTTCTTTTGCAGTTGGGTCCCATGTAGCCAGGATTAGCGTAGCAGTGACCCTGTGAGGCCCAGTGTTGACAGTATCGGTTACGATCCACACAATCTTCTGTAGCATAAATTAATTGGTGACAGTTACTAACAATCAATGTTGTTATAGAAATAGACATCTTTCAAAGGCTCTTAAAAATAAATCGCAGTACTGTCATGAGCCAGAAGGCTTTTAATGCAAAGGCGGTGGCAACAACGTGCTGGCTGAGCTTCAGATAGTCTCCTTCAAACCCAGTCAGAGTTGGAAATTGTAACCTGTACATGATAATATTTTACTTTGTGCGTGGGAAGAGAACAGCGCAAACGTTGGCTAAGAATCTTCAATCAATATTTGAAAGATTTTTAAAACTATTTGTACTTTTATATAGGGGCTTTAAAAGTTAACAAATAAAACCGTTTCTTTCCATATAAAAACGCATGACAATTACACTCCGTGGTTCCTATAAACTTTATTTCTCCCCTTGTTTCTAACAACAATTTTACAAACTTTTCGGCAAAAAATTACTTACAAGACTAATTCAATATATCGGGGCGAGTTTTTGACGAAGTTTAGTTTTCAGTGACAGTAATATATCTTGGTCATTACTCTCAGCGACTTAAATCATTAAGACTGCGGCAGTATTAACATTAAAAATGATATTAGATTAAAACACGCCGAGATGGCAAGAAACACAATCATTTCTAGCCTTGATCATTTTCTATAGACCTTTTTTCCCACTTAGAAGTTATAAGTCCCAAATTACTTTCTTCACCTCCCTACCCTTGACGGAATTCATTTGTCCTGCTGCTAAATTTTAATCGAGAGGCAACCATCATTAGTCTTTGATTAATGCACACCGGACCTGCTGCAAATGGGTGCCTCCTCGTAGGTAGAAACAGGATCTTTGAACTGCTATCCCCGCCCATAGAGGAGTTGCCATACTTCCAGTTGGCTCATATTAGTAAATCCGGGAAAAACTCCAGCGCTGATTAACAATTATTCAACAATATTCACTAAGGCTGAGGCGACTAATTGTTTTAATAACAAATAACTCTGCAAATTTACCTTGCGCATTACACACCCGACAGCTCTTCTTGCAATACACGTGCATGTATCTTGGATTTCTGTAGCACTCACCCCTTCTTGCCCAGTTTCCACAATTATAATTTTGATCCCTGCAGGTTTCTGCAACGAAAAAGGTATGTGAGAAGTCATCCCGTGTAATTGGACTCTTCAGAGACCTGCTGAGCGCCACTCCAAGACTTCTGAGACCCAAAATCACTGACTCTGCATGGAAAGGCGCCTCCATACTCTGTAAGATGCCCTCAAAAAATCTTCTAGGTTAATCCCTTTTGTCTCTGGTATGATAATGATAGGAAAGATATGAGGCAAAACGAGTTTAAAGTTTACCTCCACCACCTCCTCCTCCTCCGCCTCCGCCTCCTCCTCCTCCTCCTCCTCCTCCTCCGCCTCCGCCTCCGCCTCCGCCTCCGCCTCCGCCTCCGCCTCCGCCTCCGCCTCCGCCTCCTCCTCCGCCTCCGCCTCCGCCTCCGCCTCCGCCTCCACCACTGCATTTATACAATAAATTCATTTGCTTGATATCCAAGGCACTTGGACTTTTCCGTTGACCTATTTGTATCTTGGAAAATAAAAATTGAAGGCTTACATAATAATAAAGGGGTAAGTTTCTAAAGAAACTTTGGTGCTGCGTCGGTGGGAGAGTATAATAGGTAATTTAGTGTTAACAACTGGGTTGAAAACGTAAATTAGCCACCGTAAAGGGTAAAAAAGCTGACGTTTCGAGCTTTAGCCCTTCGTCAGAGCGATTGAAATAGTTTCGATTATATATGTATTTTAGTGACAATGCCTAGCGTTTTTACGTTTTTAGTTGGTATTTTTTTTCTTTTTCACTTTTTTTTGCATGCTAAAAAAAAGCTGTTTCTGAGGAACGCCAGAAATGTTATGTACTTACCCCAGCTTGCTTAGGTACTATCGTGGGCTCGCCATTTTTACTGAAGGCTTTGTCACTGAAATGCATCAAACTTCTGTAGTCATAGGGGACGCCAAGGGAATTTATTCTCGATGGCCCATACTTAGCAAAGTTAACCTTTTCGGCTGCAAGTTAATTAAATTGAGGAGTATATGATACAGAAAAAAAGACAAAGACAAACACACGACTTTGAATACGTTAAACGGTCCTGCGGATATACAATTAAAACGTTAACACGGTCCTGCGGATATACAATTACGAAGGAGAGTCGTAACCTAAACGGACCATGAATAATTGAGTTATTCTTCTTGATCGTGTGAGATGTATATGTTGGTATGAATATAATTCCAGGTGCATCAGCTTCCTACATGCCTTTTAGCGAAGTCATTTTGACCTTCAGGCGCAGTCTTGAACCGTAGCAAGCTGCAGCATATCATTTTGATAAACCATTACTTTGTCAGTGCAAGCAACTAAACTACAGAAGTACAAGGACTCCTCTACCAGGAATCTATTTATCTTTGGAGTCACACCTACATTCAACGATGTTGTTCCAGTTAATGGTGACATATTCATCACGATCAGGTCTTGATTGCTCGTGATAAAATCCCAGTGCATGAGCTAAAAATATAACAGACGTTAACACAGATGAAATGCAATTAGAGGACATTTGTACTAAACGAGACAGATGGGCAATAAGACTTACGATTCAACCTCACCTATTTCGTGTGCAACTTCTCCAGCCGTCCAGCAATGTGGAGCCAGGGAAATATACTGCTTATCTCCTGTTCTACCAACTTCCGAAGAGCAGCTGAATTTATGAAGACAGAAATATTCCTTTATTCATATGTAATTATATTTATGTAATTATAAATATACTGTGGACATTCTGGCCAAGGAGGCTTTATCGCTTTCGCAGGCCAAATTCTACACAAAAATCAATATTGCAAAT
>NC_089312.1:34734021-34854021 GCF_036669915.1 Pocillopora verrucosa | reverse complement strand
GAAAGACGAGGTAGCAGTTCCAGTTAGTTGCCGGAGTAAAATCATTGAGATTAAGCACTGAACAGAGCTTCTTAGGAAGAATAAATATCACTTTAATCATCCTTACTCCTTGTTTTTTAGCCACAATAGTTGGTCTCCGGTTTCTACTGAACGCGTAGCTTTCATAATGCATCACACTCCTGTAGTCGTATTGGGTGCCCAGGGAATCAATCGTGGAGCGGGGATACTTATTAAAAGCATAGGCAAGCCCTAGTAAAAGAAATGCGTGGAAAGAAAAAGGTTATCTTTAGTAACCAATTTATCCCCTAAAAATTATTTGCAGTATATTTTAAGGCGTACGTTGAATTAAGTTAGACAATAAATGATACTTTCCATTTTGTATGTTTTGCCAGTTAATCGTGACGAAATTGTCGCGATCAGGGCGGGACTGTTCATGATAGAATCCCAACGCATGACCTACAGGAGAAGGGGGAAAATGGTAAATATGGTTCACTATTGTCTGGACACACTGCGCGGCAAATCGTGTGTCACCTTTCAGAGGCATTTGCTTTGAATTTAGTCACTGCAATCACTCTTAGAAATCCAATTTGGTTTAAAGTCGTTTCACCTGTCATTGTCAACTCAAGTGCTTAATTTCTGAGCTGCTCTTTATGAGAAAGAAAGTTTACACTCAAACGGACTCTATTTACCCCAAACATTTTATTGAGGCTAAGTAGTAACTTTCCATGCATGCTTAGTTTACAGCTATGCAACATTAAACGCTCTTGTTCCTGTACTGCCTTTTTGCTAAGGATAACATGAAGTCATCCAGAAGTTATGAAAAGTTTTAAACATTGTTTTTTTCTTGTGAAGCATCAAGAAGGATAACCTTACGCAAAAGATCTACGCGTCAATGTTCTCCTGACAAAAGGAAGTTTGAGTTGACATGTTCAGCGTACCGATCTCGTGTGCCACAGTATGTGTGTACCAGCATCCCCTAGCGAGCGATATCATCTGTCGTCTCCCTGTTCGTCCCACGTACGAGGTACATCTGAGGAAAAGAATTACACCCAAAAGCAAGACATTTTTCGAGAATATTCCATGGTGGAGCTTCGAGATGTTTCAGTTGATACAGCTAATTATTTCACAAGGAAGTTCTGAAAACTATTTTAAAGTATCATGGTAAATAAAAGAAAATGAACAAAATAACTTAATAATCAGATGATTTCTGCAGATATCAAAGGGATTCAGTCGAACAACAATAACGAATGCTCTCGAGAACATAATTTTGCGCATTTGGCAGTGACGATAAACATTTATTTGATAACTAATTTTCTGATCTCTGCTAGTCCCACCCGGTCAGTGGAAAGAAAAGGTCAACAATTTTTCTCTTTCAAACGAGCTCTTCTTCTTTCTGAGATGTAAAGGTCATAGAACCTTATGGGAGAAAATTTTGATGGGGTTAACATAGTTTCATGTAAAATTAGCCTTTATTCTCACCCTCGACCGATGTGAAAGTAGGCATATGCGCTTTCTGTCGTCTTTTTCTTAAACTGCACACAAGTCTTCGTACGCCATAAATTCATGGCAGCATTTATTGCTGCCATAGCTGTAGAACTTCTCTCTGTAGATACAGTAAATCAAACATCAGTTCTCTATCAGTTACGAGGCAAAAAATGCTGTGCAAATCAAGTTGGCCATGCTGACTGAACTTTCCTGGATGTCCCAAACTAGCCTGCAGAGCAAGCGTAATTTTTTCGGGCGAGTGCTTAACACTATCTTGGTAAAAGTTATAGCTGCCATCTTTGATATTTACAGCAGCGGAGAGCTGGGGAGAGAAAGAAATTTGTACCAAGGGGATGAGTAAAGATCAAAAAGAAGGAGAGGGGAGCGGTGGGGGGAGTTTCCGATTGGTATGGTTTTGCTCTTCCATCTCAATTACAAACCAAACTGCTTCATACCACTCTTGCAGGAAATATAAAAGATAGTGACCTTTGTCAAAGACGAAATTGTCAATTTCGATTTCGCTCTCGAAGAAGCTTAACCCACGCGGGCATGAAGCGGCTATAGACGGACTAGAAGAATCTCTCAAGTGTTTATCGGAACATAATTAAGGAAAACCTTGATATTTCAGATGCGGGATCGCATCAAACAAAGAATGTCGGATAACCCTTCGAGTGCCTTTGTTTGTGCGCTTCAAAGTATCGTTTACGTAAAAAATGGAAGAAACATTGTCAGACAGATTAACACCAGCTACACTGAAGGATTATGGTTTGGAAAATATAGAAAGAAGCAAATGTCAGCTCATACTTGTGATCGCAGAGGTTTTTTATTCCATTTCTTTCCTGGCTGAAAAAAACTGCATTCAGTCCTGTTTCACTCATTGGGGACTTTCAGCAACGAGAACGGGGACGGCGACGGGGACCGCGGGCTCTCAGGAAAAATCCAAATAATCATCTGCGCATGACTGGCGGGAAAAAGTTTGACGTTCTGCGTTCGGCCCCGACGTGAAACGAGTCACTTTGACGTTGGCTGACAACGTGAGTATTCTTTTTCGCCTTCTCTGCTATCTAAATGCTAAATATTCCCGGGAGACAATTTAAAATAACTTTCATCGCTTTTTTCTTTCATAAAGTGAGATTATTCTTTAATTTGATGGCTTGTTTTTGAACAGAAACGTCGAGACGCTGATCGAGATCGACACCATTTGACGAAAATGTGAGTAAGAAATGTAATGTAAATAAGCTGGGCTCAGACTGATACCAATAGAAAATTCGCCGCTGAGAACCACTCAAGAGTCAAACAGTTTGACAAAGAAGATATTCTTTCCAGATTTAAAAGGGCAGACAGCACTACGACTTATGTAGCCGTTTTGGCTTTTTTACCTGCCAGCACAATTTTGAAGAATTTTGTCGCGCCAGTCGACAAACATCTACAGAGAATTTTTTCTTTCAATTTACTTTGTAGGATGGTATCATTCCATTGCAAAATTCTGTGACTGGGTGCCTGGTAGATGTAGTCGATCATGTAGTTGTTTATAATACATAATACTGGAACAGGCTTCCCAAAGCAAGCTATCATGTCTGAATATTGACAAGGATAGCTAGGTCTCTTTAGAAAAATGCAAAGAGCCTCCAATCCGCTACAGATACTTCTTTGATAGAACTCCACTACCTCAGGAATCTCCAATACTTCAGTCAGAAATGGTAAGTCGTTCTTGTAGAAGCGAAACTCTGAAAGGCACTCGTCGTCTTCCAAATCATCGAAGTCAAAACCAGGGTAAGAGTTGTGCGGAAGATCAACATTATCGGACCTGTTTAAATCGTACAGGAGTAGAAGTTCCCCATCGTTTATCACACCATCATCGTGGCCAATCAAAAGTTGATTTCGGACTTCTTTCAAAGACATCATAAGCGGCGCTTTGTAACGGCTGCTTAACTGTTTAGAAATTCCCGCCACAACGGCGTTCTCTCCCCAGTCTTTTTGCGGGTTTTGGAGTCCCCGTCGCCGTCCCCGTTCTTGTTGCTTAAAGTCCCTATTGGCTCTCCGTAGACAGTGCTTCCGGTTTTTAAATTAACTCATTTTTGGTTGGTTACTGGCTCATTTTCCGGAAATGTAGTGACGCGTAACTAATAAGAGGGTGGCAGGTAATTTAGTGTTAACAACTGGGTTGAAAACGTAAATTAGCCACCGTAAAGGGTAAAAAAGCTGACGTTTCGAGCGTTAGCCCTTCGTCGGAGCGATTAGCGATTAGCGATTAAGAGGGTGGCAGGTAATTTAGTGTTAACAACTGGGTTGAAAACGTAAATTAGCCACCGTAAAGGGTAAAAAAGCTGACGTTTCGAGCGTTAGCCCTTCGTCGGAGCGATTAGCGATTAGCGATTAATCGCTCCGACGAAGGGCTAACGCTCGAAACGTGAGCTTTTTTACCCTTTACGGTGGCTAATTTACGTTTTCAACCCAGCTGTTAACACTAAATTACCTGCTATACTCTCCCACCGACGCAGCACCACAGTTTCTTTAGAAACTTACCCCTTTATAATAAGAGGGTGGTTCGCTTTTTTTGAAACAGCCTCTTCGGCAGGCGTCTTTTCGACTTTTCCCGCCCTTTCCACCCACCACTCGCATCCACTCTAACTCCAAATCAATCAAGGCTGGTCGAATAAGCGCTAGCGATCGCGAGTTTCCATTAACTCTCCTTAATTAGAAGCCATGCACTGCAGTCAAGTCCCATACAGAAATTGTTATTTCTCCCAGCTGGGACACTCGGTCAATCACCCATCAACATTGCATCTGGTTTTCTTCCACTTAACAAGTGCCAATACACTCCTGCATGGAGAGAGGAGTGTATCTCCAAGAAACTCAGCACAGATACTCCAGGTGAGATTTGAACCCAGGCCCTTTGAAAACCAGCGTGCCTGCCCAATGGTTCCCTTATCACCCAAAACGCTTTATTGAAGACACATGTAGCTTTTAATTTTATTTCCCTTTTATAGAAATGTTTGGTTTTTCCACATCTTTCCAAAGTTTTCTCCATCTTCTAGTCGAATCTTTTGCAAAACAGCCGAACAGGTTTAAGGTTTCGCTCCAAATTTACCTTGGCCTTGCTGAACAGGAAAACACGAGATAACTAAATTACGGTTATAGATATTGGAGTCATTGACTCAAGTCCCTTCCTTTTCAAAATAATATATATTTTCTGCGCAGTTGTTAAAACTCATGTTATGGACCTCGAAAACTCGATGTTAAGTAAATGCTGATTTTCCCTAGGTCTACATCACGATAAAACACTTATTTTTCTGACGATGAAAAGCAAGTTAATAAGGCGTCGCTACCTACTTATTGCAGAATCCAATTCATACACAAGAACCGCCCCGGGCCATAGGTTCTTCATGATGGACGCACGTCCCAGCCCTGCTTTGCTGACATCTTCTCCGAGAGCGGCCGCCATCCTTTGAGCGTCTGTGAGGATCATGTCACCCTCAAAGAGACGTTTATCCTTCACACCAATATTTTCTGTAAAAAAGCGATTTTTCATCGATTACATAAGCATTTCGACATGAAGAACGCTCTTTATCGCTAGATTTCAAGTGTAAATGATCCAATCTTTTCTTCTTACGTCTACTCCTCCTATCATCAAATTTTTACAGCTAGAGACGAACGACGAACGTTCGGGTGATTTAATGTGAAAAGAAAGCGAATAAGAGACTCAACATTGAGATACATGGTGACTGAAAAATTGTTTTCGTGAAGAAGTTTTCTGACAAAAAGCCTTCGATTATCTCTCTGAATGTGAAGTCCGCTTTGCCAGCTTGCATATCTTCATTTATAGAAATCCATGTGTTCATTTTTCATTCGAAATATATCCTTTTGACTTATTGATGGAAGAGTAGGCACGAAAATTTCTGGCTAATGAAACGCAAAAAGAAAACAAATTTCTTTTTTCATCTTTACAGTTTGCATTCCACTAATACAGGCCTGAGATCTTTTTTTAGAATTCACATGATTATTTGGTAATCTTTCCTAAATAAGACAAGATCATCCACGCTGCCTTTGTATCGAATAATATCTTTACGATACCTTCGGGTCGATGCAACCCCGCCTGAGCTTTCAGTGCGGAAAATAATAAAATAAGCCACCAGGAATTCATTTCTTCTAGTCTGCTTGGTGCAAGAACAAGAATAAAACGATAGGCGATCATGTTGATCCAGCAGCTTTTGAACAGCTTTAATGCTATGGTAAATATTGGTCTTTCAAACGTCTCACTAATTGCAAAGTGTCCCTATGAACGAAAACAAAAACCCGACTAGCGACAGTTATTTGGTCAGGCCATCCGGAAAAACAGGGCAATGCAGTTTAGCTTTTTGATTAGTTTTCATATCTGAAAAATCTAATTTCAGCAACGATAACCTCGCCAACAAGAACTTCTTTATCCTATGCATGCAAAATGTCTGGCCTGTTTTCGTATCTGTTCGCTAAATTAAAGAAATTGCAAACTGTAGGGATTAAAATGATTGTAGCAAGAAAGATTTAAAAGTTTGCTTGTCCTGTTCTGGTCTGTCCTCTCTCGACTCTTGCACGTCTTTCAGTCTTGCTAAGCTGGTCAAACATGTACCAACGCCGAAGTCCCTTGCAGATATCTAAAATAAAAGACCCCAATGCTTATTTAGAGAAAATTATTTGATCATTTACCACAATGATTGTTTTAGCTAAGAAATATATGGCACAAAATATAGTCTTTCAGAGAATTGTACAGAGGTTTTACTCTGTTAACACAGCGTTGCATCATAGCAGAGAGGTTTTCTTGTGGGCAAATTCTTCTTTCCTTATTGTTATGAATAAACCTTACGACATTTGGTATTAAAAACCAAGTGTCGGCAAAATTTGAGAAGGATATATGGGCTAAATTGTTGCCATACGTTCGTTACATTTGTTATCCTCGCTGAAGCATTATCAAGTTGGGTTCATGAGTGAGCTTTGCATCAAGGCGCACCTTTAATCGCTCTAAATTTTGCTCACCTGATCCCAGTTTTCTTCCCAGATCCTTTTTTGGACTAGCCTTTCCAGTGAAACCACCAGTTTAATGACTGTCGCCCCAAGAGAAACTGACCGTTCAGAATTCATTTGTAATATTTTCTGTAGCCGTAAACCGCCGTGCGTCGTTATCATTATTACTGTGATATCTTTTATTTATTTTATTCAATGAAAATACCACAGTGATCGAGATAATGACAATTACAAGCACTGTGATAAAGAAATATCATAATCGTTGGCATATGCTGTTGATATCAAAGTATTCATCCATTTTTCTTTTTTGATTAATTCATTCATTTAATTTCTTTGTCTATTTGTGCAAAAATTCTCATCACAAATTTCATATTAATAACCTTTACGCGCAAAAAGTGAAAATTTTTTTGTTTTCCTCTCCAAATCGCTGTCTCTTCTTTGCCACAGTGAACTGGCCGGTATGGTAAATGGTAATTTTTTGACATGTTCCTATACCCCTGAAAACCCCGCTCCTTTTCAGACTTCAAGGCTGAAAAGATGACAACCGCATAGATTCCTCTTTCATATGTACTACTTACGACATGTTTGTTTTGCAATAATAATACCATTTGCATTTGCATTACTCATGAAATCAATAAACACCTTCGTGGACAAGATTTTGATAAAGATGATTAAATATATAAATGCAAGGCATCAACACAATACACGAAAAACTTCCGGAAGACTAAATATCGAGACACACCAATAGTCGTTATATCCATATCATTTATTGGTTGAATAATATAACAACATAATGACAAGCTTTTAAGTTTCCACGCTTGAAAGGGTTATTAAAAAAAAAAACCAGGAAGTTCCCTATGACCAAAAAAGCATTTTATGGCAATCTGTAGTAATAAGATGAGTGTTTAACGTGATGATACAGACCATGCAAGTGGGAGTCATGACAGATATCGAACTACCACGTTCCTTTGTACATTACAACACAATTGTTGGGGCAATACCGATCAATGTCTCTTTCTGGGGTCGAAAAGGATTTGCCTCGATGCCGAGTTCTTGGGAAAAACAATCAGTGATTATACCTTTCTCTCAAAGAGAGTAACCCGTTTATAAGCTAATGTCCTCTGGGTATTTTGTATCGTAATGTCGTCATTTTCGTAATGTTATCATTATTTAACAACTAGAGCACACAAATTACATTTTTCTCGTGCATCTGTACAGTAATAGATCACAGAAAGCATCCAAAACACGAGGCGTAGCCGATTATGTCTGTAATGTTCTCGTTTATCTTGACGACGCCTGTTGTCTATTGCTGAACACAATCAATACGTGTAGAATTAGCCCAGTGCATAAAAAAGTATATTTCCGTCTCAGGCTCAAGGACTGAAAAGCTGGTACCCGGTTCTCTCCTCTGGGACAGCGGACATGTCATATTCCGCATATGCTGTGTTTCCTTTGGTGTCTTCCAGATCAACACGCAGCTTATAGCTGTCATTGCTTGTCAGGCGGTTTATCTTGTCTAACCCAAGTCAGAACTCGCCTTTCTGGTTACCAAGGCCATTTTTGTACGCCTTCCACCTGTGGTAGGAAGCAACGGAGCCATCCAGTCTCTTCTAGAGCACTGTTCAGCCCCCACTAGCCGTTTTCCGGTCGCAATATATATCATAGGTACCCGAAATATCAGGGTCGATTGAATAAACACTGCTTACTGTTTTACCAAAATTTGTGGAGTTCAGCACAGTTCTTACGGCAGGGCAGACCTAATTTTGAAAAATGTCAAAGCCGAAAAGTCGAAGAGACCAATTACCCACTTGAAATTTCCGCAGTAAACAATTCAAACTCTGACTTTAGTTACATCCTATAAGCTTGACCTTCAAAAAATTTGTTTCGTCTTCTGCGCAGGCCTCGCGTCGCTATATGCGTTTAAAAATGAAATTCTATTGGAATGAAGAATTTGAGTCTTATTCGCTTGTCTAACATAGGATTCGAATGAAAATCTTTTCATCATTACGCATCTCACAAAATATTCGCCTGTATTTAGATCTTCTGTCGAGCAAGGCGCACATATAGGGTCCCTTTGATTCCGCTTGATATAACTTACCGACACTAGAACGTTATGCAATCTGGTCAAAACCCACTCTTATCGACTAACCCGGATAAATTACCAGGATCTTCTGCTAGTCCAAACGATCAAAACAGCCTTATCATTCCGTATGTAAACATTTCATTGCATGAAAAATTCACACAAAAAATGAGACGAGGATTAACTGAAACAAAATGCCCAATTTGTAGATCCATTGCGCGCAGCATTGCGCGCAGAGGACAAATCGAGCCATACAGTTCAATGCTGCCGCATACCAGAGTCACTGTTGAGTTGAACGGGAAGAAAGATTGTTAACGCATTTACGTTCTTTGAGAAGCACACGACCATTCTCGTCCGCTACACTTGAAGACTGCGAGGACGAATGGATACAGCCGCTAATGACCTTTAACCTTTCCCACTGCTCGTGTTTCACATGAGACCGGGAACAATTGAAGTGATACACAATAGTGGTGGATTTGCAATTGAACTCGAATGGTTTTATTCCTTTGTCCAACGATGATTGGTGTGCACTTTCAAAGGAAGTTGTAAGATAAAAATTTGAAAGTTTAAGGTGAAGACCGATTGTACGAGCTAAAGTAAATTCCGAAAAAAATTCTGTGACCCCAAACACATTACGTACTCGTACAGGTACTCTTCACACCCCCTGGGTCTCCGAGGACCATGCTTTTAGAGGAAAATATGTGTAACATCAAAATTTGATGTCATATTGATTTCTTCTATGGGAATAAGATGATCGTATTGTATCTTATATAAAATACTAACCCAAAGTATATAAAGGTAGGTTGTTGGCGAGCTTTGATGAAATAAAATTGTCCTGAAATGACTGTTTCCTAGATCTTTCCCGTAATCAGAGAATTCCGGTTCTGAGCGGTTACAAAAAAGTACGCTGACCAGAATTGTACAACTAAACTCAGGGTTAGGACTTGCAAGTACTTCCTGGATTTTTTTCCTGAACCTCAAATAGACCTTAATGAACGTGACAAACCTGGCACGTATGCTCACCTCTCCTGTTCTGTTTACTTTACTCGACAAGAAGCTTCTCCGACGAAATTCCACTAATGAAAAAACAAACAAACAATGCATGGCAATATAAGATCAATGATGTTCATACCACGCCCTAGTTTTACACTCGAAATATCCTCGATATTTTCAACAATAACTCTTTCCTTATTGCTTATTTCATGCATACTTATCATAATAACCTCCTTTTAAATACTTTTTATACTATTTTTTCTACCCATCATTAAGTTCACATGTACAATGCACGACATGCCGGTAACCATCGTCCGCATTTATGTAGAGCTGATTAATATAAAGCAGTTTACAATCCTTAGCCGATGTCTGAAGGTTTGGAAGCCTCTGCTAAGTGATGTCACCTTATCCCACAGATATTCCAGTTTAAAGATTTTACGAATAAAAAAGCTAATCGAGAGGATGTTATACAGTCAACAGTCTCCTGAGAGGACAACCGCGGGAATTGGAAAAAGTGTTCGCTAGTAGAGCTATCCACCTACGAGTATTATTCACATGAGTGGACACCAAATAATTGAAGTAAGGTGGAACTCCGCTTTCGGGAGAGACAAGAAGGAAAGTGACGTGACTCTGCAGTATAACGCTATAGTAATACATACGAACGAACATACAGCTTGCTCTCCCGCGAACAAATGGAAATTTGACAAAACCCATATCCACTGTTCTGTTTCTCTGTCAGAGGTCATGTTTTATGTTGCCAAGAGTCAATTACTATGCATGGAATGTCCGTCAAATAAAAGAAAAATCTAATTTTCACTCTCTTAAGTGTTCGTTTACGGAGATGTGTAAATACAGAGTTTGACTGGGAGGAAAAAAGGGAAATTGAAAAAAGTGTCCGTAAGTAGAGCTTTCCACTAACGAGACTGTCCGTTAGAAGATAATTCATTGTATGTCGAGTTTTCTACATCAGCTAGCCAAGCGAACTCGAAAGGTAGCCAAACCAGCTGTTACCATAATTGGGTTCTGACCCAAAATGAAACGCATTCCGCAGAGAAGCATCAATGTCTGGCTTTGCCCTTGCTATTTTCTCCCCTGAGAAAAATCAAGCTCCCGGAAAATGAGCGCTTGTGTGATGAAATGCTAATTCAGGGCCTAGAGAAGTAAACGGTTACATTAAAGAATAGTTGAAAACTTCACTGAAAACTTGACATTCAAAAGAAGAAGTACAGACAAGGTTGCAAAAGAGCTATCCCCTCCCTTCAGAAACCTTAATATCGTCTACCACAACGGAATACTGTAGACTAAATCGATGTTTTTAGGAGCCAATTACAATTACGTTTCCAAAAGCAGGGGCAAGCAAAACCCAGCTGTTTTGGATTTAGGTCTGCATAATTTCTCGCCGTGATTGAGTTATTCACGAAAAGCTTCGAGCAGAATTTATGAAGCCTACATTAAATGAGGTAAATGAGACAAAAATATGAACCAATCACGATTTTATCCAGGGTTGTATTTTTCATATGTAAATGAATTATCAAAGTATCTGAGAAGTGTGGGAGAGATGTTGATTTTCACCCGGCCTAATTTGCTACTTGGAGATGAATGAGCCTGTGATATAACATAAAAAAGTTTTCATTTGATACTTGAACGTCATTTACTGGTCAGATTGGGAAATGAAATACTTGAAATATCTTGAGTAATTGTCAGTAGAGAGTTCCAAACAGCAGCCGGGGAAACACACATGTACAGTCACGTGATGAGATGTTACTATGTGTTTCTACGACACGTTAAGAACAGATTGGATGGATTTGAAAAGGTTTTTTATTTTCTAAGTTACAATCTGCCTAGCTTCGTGTTTCCGCGCTGGCATTCGCATCTCTTACCAGAACTCATATGGTCCTCTATATTTCTACAATGATTTTACGTCATTGATGTTACATCACTTGAAGTCTATGACCATCACGCATTATAATCAAATTGCTTGTTAAAATTTCATCCACTTGTTTTACTAACTATTTGGTATCGAGGCAGCCTGTTAGCAGTTTCTCCAGTTTCCTTTCCTCTGAGCGGAAGTCACGCAAAGGCACATTGCAAAGGCCGTTTGACTTTGCGTCACTTCCGCTCAGCTCATGCTCCTGATCGGCTAAATGAAAAGAAAAAAAACTGATGAATGATGATGATTTAAGAGTTTACGGGCTTGATTTTCATTTCAGCTCTTCTGACGGAATAACTGTGTCCTTTCCAGTGATACCAGTTGACACCATCAGCGCTTGACGAGTGTTTCCCGTGATGATACAGACCATTTAGGTTGGCGTGATGGCAGTCCTTATACCACCAAGCTCCTTTATATTTAACAGCACAGTTTAATTCCCAGCTGTCATTGTCCTGTTCTCTGGTTGAAAATGGCTGGCCTCGATGAAGAGAGAGAGAATCACCTGCAGTTCCTAAAAGAAAATGAAAAAGATTGGCCCGTCAGAAAATATAATAATTATACTACAGTGACAGAAAATAATAATTTCTTACTGTCAGTTTATGGTTCATATCCAACCTGAATAGCTTCCAAGACTTAGCTGGTACTTATTTCTCTCGCTCGTGATAGCGAACAAGTTATATTCTGCATAGGCTGTTTTTCCTTCGGTGTCTTCCAGATCAACACGCAGCTTGTATCTGTCACTGCTCGTCAGGCGGTTTATCTTGACCAGTCCAAGCCAAAACTCGCCATTCAGATTACCAAAGCCTTTTTTGTAATCATTCCACCCTCGGTAAAAATCAACGGAGCCGTCCAGTCTCTTCTGAAACACTGTCCAGCCCCCGCCAGATGTTTTCTGATCACAGTATACATCAAAGGCACCGGCACTTGAACCATCGGGGTTGATCGTATAAACTCCACTCACTGTTTTACCAGATTTGTAAAGCTCAGCACAGTTTTTATTGTGAGGCAAGTCTTGTGATGAGAAAGAAAAAAATTAACGAAAGAATAGTATTTCTGCGACATTTTCATTAAAGCTGAGAAAACGAGCACAGATCTAGAATTGACGACAAAAATTAAGACTGATTACTAGTAAAGAAGGCGCGAAGTGTATAACCTGTTGTCTAACGAAGCTCAACAAAACGAGGAAAGTCGCCTAAAATTAATTACCACGATATTCTGGACTCCGGAGTTCTCATGCTGTTTTAATTTACCTCTATTCTGTTCATGGTCATCGGTAAGATTGCGTGCAATCTAATTAATTTGCATCACATATACATCGCCAGTTTACGTGCGTGCAAAGGCAGGCTGTGACAGGCAAAGAGAAAGCCGTGATTGTTAGAGTTATAGTGAGCTGTGGTGTCGTCGAACTTCCAACAGCAGTATGATAATTTTCGAAAGGAAAACTTCATGAACAAAAAATTATTTTTATTTTTCAGTTTAAGAACTTCAGTTTACCTTTATCACTGTTCACGTCCTTCTCTGTCAGATTCCTCAGTTCCTCCCGAATCTCGTCCAGTTGTCTCTTCATGCCCAAGATAATATTTTCCAGTTTTTTGTTTGGCCCTGCGTAGAAGCTGTTGTAGTTGTTGATGTTGCATGAAGGATTTTCTTTTCGTTTTGGCACTGAATCTTGGGAGCTGACCAAAACATAGGACAGTGCATTAACCCAGAGAATGACGATTACAATCATTTTCGCCGAGTCCTATACAAAGAATCGGTTATATGTCTTCGTTTGCGGCTCAGTCGCGTCAATTGAAAAACAGAAACGAAGTCATAGGTATTTATCGAAAAATTTTTTTTCATGTTTAGACATGAATGTGCGGATGTGTTTTTGACAATCAAAGTAAAATCATTATGATATTTACTTTGGCAATGAATCAGTAGAGGACATCACGTTCGTTAAGCTGCATGCAAGGGCATAAATGACACTTTCACCACAGGTCACTCTTCTTTTGGTGGAATTAGAAAAAATGAAACACAAGCATGAATTTCAACTCCATTATTCCCAATCAATTTCTAGCTATGACTATTCCTGGACACCAGTCTTTGCTTGGAAAATTCGGTGGGCGACTGCACGAATGGTCAATTTCGACTTTTGCCGCACTCTTAGGTTAGATTATACTCCAGGCGCCATAGTGACAGTTCAACACACGGTAATCACGAAAGCCTAATTGTCTCAGCTCAAATGGGCCACCAAATCAATCAGAATGAAAAAACAAAATCAAGAAATCAAGAAAAGTGGATCATCTCTGATAAAGAGATTATTAATCTATAGATTCCTGCTTTGATAAGAGTGGCCCTTTTTTGTGTCCTCTGCCTACATAAGACAAGCCTTTTCCATTCTCACTGAAGGAAAAACAGAAAACATGTGCAACTAGGGAAAATCTTTTCGTTTGGGAAATCGTAAGGACCACTTTTGGCAGGAGTATTTTTTTAAATGTTATTTTATGTTTCCCCATAAGTTTTACTTCTTTTCATTTCAATCGAACCATGAAAAATAACGTTTGAAGCTTCTAATTGTTTACTCCCGGAAATAGACGATAGTGTTAAGTGTGAAAAGATGAAGCAACGACCGTGACTATTTGCGAAAACTGAGCCGGAAGCATTTTTTAACATATTTTTATTTAAAATGCATAACATCTCTCTGATAAGGAATTAAAAATCATACTTCACATATGTTATATTTTAGGAGTTTACAACCCCCTAGAAAAGGCAAGATGTCGCCTTCTTTATCATTCTTCTAATTATGCTTATCATTAATTATTTCCCAAATGCTTAAGGCTCGATAAAAACTCTACTTAAATGCCATGCCTAATTGCATTATTTTAAGCAATACTCTAACAAAAGTTGTAATTTCAGAATGTTAATCGAACTTGGTCTTCAATGCCTTCAAGCTTAAGAAACCAAAAATATGATAAATGCAAATCTATTATATTTCGGTTTTTAAAACTTGACTGGTTTGATTTTCATCTCAGCTTTTGCAACTGAATTTTGGTATCCCTTCCAGGTGCTCCAAAAAATCCCATCAGTGACATATGCATGTGCGCCAATATGATGCAAACCATTCAGGTTGGAATACGCACATCCTCTGTACCACCAAGCTCCGTTATGCTTTAGTGCACAGTTTTCCTTGTGGGCGTCATTATCCTTATCTTTAGTGGTGAAGGTCATTCCATTGTGATAGGTTAGGGCGTCGCCTGCCGTCCCTGTGAAAAGATTAAAATTAAAAAAAAATATATATATATATATATATATATATTGAAAATATACATGAGATTTATATAACTTTTGTTTCCTCATAAAAAAAAGGCGATGGATGAGGTATGTACATATCACACTAAAGGAAAATACCTTTTTTGTTATTGCGCGAAGGTGAAACATAGCCGCTATTGTACTTTCCTTTTGAAAATTCGTCCCTATAATTTATTCTGTCAACACTCGGTCTATGCGTCATGACCTCGAGCCAAATGTTTTTCCGTACAGCCCTCCCACTCAGGCAATAACGTATTTTAGCATTGACCACTACTTGACTTTGAAAATTTTGTTTTAATTTACAAAAAAGTGGATAGCATGCGATAGACGGGCACTCGCGGGACAACCACAAAAAAGACTCTACAACAAACAAATTTTTCCTTTGTCTTTTCGAGTCAGAACCACAAAAATGCAAAAACGGAACTTTTTGTTACAATTCTGTTTCTTCCTTAAGTTTTTTCAACAATGTTGTGGAAGTGCAGGACCGGACGGCTTTTTCCGGACCGGCTCACGTACGTTTTCATAATACGGTTTCTATGGCCTCGCGCGCTAGGCCGTACGGGTCATGTTATAAAATTGAGGATTCGTTTTTGAAGTTTGACTTTGTCGCAAGAGCTATACTCGCCCGGGGAAGGGGGATGCAAGATTTGGGGATCGCATAGTTTACAAAGGGAAAGGAATGGCAAGCAATCATTGCTAACAGAATGCAAAGAAACGACTATAGAAAATTGTAGCCAATTAACCGTCAATGGGTGGGGGGGGGAAGGGAGGTTTATGATAAGAATATTATTGAGCCTTGTGAGCAGATCAAGTAAATTTTATCAAGACACAACAAAACTCTTACGAGCCCTCCCCCCCTCCCCCTAAATTAAGAACGGTCCTTAAGCAAAATAAACCTGAATATGATCCGAGGCTCAACTTGTAGTTGTTCTTCTCGCTTGCAACTGCAAACAATTCATATTCGGCGTGGACTTTAGTTCCATCTTCATCCCTCAGATCAACGCGAACCTTGTTCCAGTCGCTGAGGGTCAGGCGATGTATTTTGTCCAATCCAAGCCAAAACTCGCTACTCAGATTACCAAAACCATTCTTGTAGTCCTCCCAACCGAGGTAGAAATTAACAGAGCCGTCCATCCTCTTTTGGAACACCGTCCAACCGCCACCGGCTGTCTTTTGGTCACAATACACGAGAAAAGCACCTGTGCCATCAGGGTCGATTTTATAGACGCCACTGGTTTTGTGACCAATGTTATACAGCTCGGCACAATTCTTCTTGATAACTGCAAATAAGGTTGAAAATCATTGTGGAAGTAAAGAAAAAAACTTAAACGCCAATGTACATGTCAACTTCTAACGCCCTGTAAGACATAACACTGTTCGCTTTAATTAATACACCATAGTCTTAAAAATTATAAATCTGTATAGCATGATTCTATAATACGATCCAATCCAATGATAGCTTGTGGCAGACAGAATGCCAGCTTAATAGATCTACTAAAGACAGTCCCCTGTCCGGCCCTCCTCTTGCGACAAGATCCAAACTATACCACAATTCCAGTTTATTTCTGTCAAGCCACCGACCTCGAATTTCCCATTAATGTAAATGTTCACACGACGGTCTATTTTTTCACATCGGCGAAGCTTTGTAATATCCAAAATTAGATACTTCAGGGGTTTAAACCGAAATAGCTCTGACACGTTTCCGGAAGTAAATCTCAAACGGAATACACTTTGCTTGTGCCGATAAAGTGATCCTTCCCGTGTCAGCCATTAACGTCATGTCAGTGGAGAATGTGAGTTTACGGATCACTGAGTAAAACAACGTTAATTAACGTAGTTAATGCTAATCATGGGTGTCTCAAAAAGTGGACTCGTGGGGCTTGACTTGAACTGAAATACCGAGGTGACAAAACATAAAACTATCCCTAAGGTATCCAATCTTACCTTTATTTTTGGCCGTGGGTGTATTTCCTCCTCCTCCCGCCGCAAGTTGGTCAAACGTACACGGCTCAGAAGAATTCTTGTTGTCCGGCAAAACTGCAGGTCAGTTGGTAACGAATATAAGGTAAACATCTGCATAACTTGTTCGTGACATTTTTCCGTAAATAGATATAGCTTTCATACTTATGTTAGGAACTGGAGGTCGAGGTTCGAGGTCATCTGTAAATGGTTTACATGCTTACAAACAGATCGGGATGGGCAATCACTAAATTCGATGATTAATAACCTTTATCTTAAAATGAGAGATCACAGCGCATAAATCTAAATTTCAGGCAAAATTTTGCTGCTCTTGAAAAAACATAAAATTCCATGCAGCTAAAAAAACGCCTTCAATTTGAAGAATACTTTTCTAATTTAACAAACAACAGTCATCTGATAGAAAAAGGAACATTTACCTTGCGTGTTGTCTCCCTCATTCTGCGGCAAAATGTTGAGATCCTTTCGAATGTCGTTCAGTTGTTTTTTCACACCCAAGAGAAGATTTTCGATTTTCTTGTTAGGTCCAGCATAAAAGTTGTTATTGATGTTGCACGTTTTGGAACTTGCGTGATTTTGTCTCTGCACAGAACCTTGGCAGATAACCAGTGAGTTAAACAGGGAAAAGGAGATGAAGACACCAAGAATCATTTTAGACAGCATGGTGTGAACACTTTAGTCGCTCTTGCTATGATAACAAGATTGAAGGCTGGAGTGGTTCTCGCTTGACTCTATGGATCTGGGTTCCAAATTTATGGATCTGGGAGACGAGATCATCCAATCAGAAAAGAGAGAGTGATACCAGTGGTATCACTGAAACTGAAGTAGATTTATCATAAACGAACACGTATTTTGCGTTCCAAAATGTTGGTTTGTTTTTTCAGTTTTATTGGATAGCTGGCAGTTCATTGCGATACTTCATACATCTCTAAGAACAAAGGTCATTTTAAAATAGATCAGGCCAGTGAAAGGAATACAGGATATGAAGAGCTAGATGAATCAATCAGCAATACAAAGTTCAGAAAAATATCGAAGACATTTTCTAAAGATCATCCTGTTTTAATGATGCAGTCGGTATTACCCATACATGGAAAGAAGCAGCCACACGGGATACGCAAACCCTTCATCCAGCCAGGATGGCTAGTATAATATACAAGAAAAACGTAGGACTATACGCAATTACAACTGTTCTTTACTTTTTATTTATTTTCTTTTTTCTGTTTTGGTTTCTTCCATCCTTTGTTTACTTCTCGATTTTTTTTATTCTAAGCTCTTGAAGAAAAAAAGATTAACCTCATGAAATTCAGACAATATGCGAATTCATGACAAAATTTATCCCAAAACCGCGTTTGGAGCAGGAAGCAGAAATAGGGGAAGACAAGGAGCACGTGCCAGACTGATACATTACATACATGACAGGTAAAACAGCATTGTAAACAGGAGATCGTCCCGTTTTAAAGATGCTGTCACTATTTCCCAAAAATGGGAAGAAGTAGCAACCTCGGATATGCGTCTTTCTTTCAGCAAGGATAATAATGATCACGAACGAAAAACACAGGGATTTAACCAGAAAGTGATACATTACAATCATCAGGAGTTTTAATTAACAGTCACAATTGTTTTTTATTTGTATATCTTAATTTCTTATCTTTCAGGCTGTGTTTCTTGCCGTCTTGTTTGTTTTGTTTTGTTTTGCTTTTTTTTTTTAAGGGAAACAATCTCTGACCCGTGATCCGTTTAAATGATTTGCGTGACCTAATTCATTCCAATTGGAGCCGGCGACAGCGACGCAAGAGGCCAATTAAAAAGTAATTTGATTTGTGATATAATCTTTTTCAATCGTAGTTTCACTACTCCCCCAATATGGAAAGATGTAGCAATACCGGATATTTTCAGCCGCGTGTTTGTGAGAACGATACTCTTAAAAAACAGATATTTTCATCAAACTTATAATAAATTGTTATTGAGAGAAATACGATTAATTAAGTTTCTAAAGTACATCCTTCTTTGAAAAACAAAGTTGGCTGTTATGTATTTGAAAAACTTCAGTGTAAAAGAAGAAGGATTGTAACGAAGAGACCTTGTTGTAACTAACTATAGCCCGGACACAACGAAAGAGCATTAATATTATAATATGAATTCCAGATTTTTCTACCGTCAAAGCCGTCAATAGTGTTTATCAAACTAGGCAGTCCATTAAAATAATTACAGCGAACACCCAAGACAAGTAACGACTGTTTCTAAATTTACCATATTTCATATTCTCCAGGTTTATTTACACACACGACGCTTTGGACATTGAAGATCCAAGCAGTATGCAGGACGCATCACATAAGAAACTTCGTAACAGCCTTGTTCACGTGGGTGTCTCTATGGCTCAGTGGTGGAGCATTGGAAGGCGCATCCTGCGGTTCAATTCCTTATGGGTTCAGAATTTTTTCCTTATCCCAAACTTGTGACAAGACAAAAAATATCTTTCTCTTCTCAGTTCTCTATTTCATTTCATTTCAAATCCACCGAATCACATCTCAACTAAGATTAGAGCCAAGTAGTTCAGATTCTTAATCCAGACATAGTTTGATTTCTACACTTTGCCTTTAAGCCCTGCTTCTCACAAAGAGCTAGAAGCTATCAAGTTTAAATAAAGGATCAAAATCCTATCTCTATCAACAGTTTCATGGTTCGTCAACAAACCACTCGTATCGCGGCATGGCGACTTTAGCAGGCCATTAAACTAAACACTGATAATTTTACCAAATCCATTTTTTGGCCGAAATGCTCCAGTTTTCAGTTTTAAATACTTGTACCAAGAAAAGGAAAGAAAAAGCAAAACGTGCTCACACACGGAAAACAGAAATCGAGGTTAATGGCATATTTGATATTTTTTTCGACGCGAAGAGAAAGTTTCGTGATTCTGTTGTAAAAAAAGATATCTTCTTCCTTTCCTTCTTCTTCCTTTTCTTCTTCTTTATTTTCTTCTTTTTCTTCTGCTTCCTTTTCGTACTCTTCTTCTTCTTCCTCCTTGAAAATTTGATGATTTGCGAAAATGTGCAACTTGTCAAATGACACGTTGTCAGGGAAATTTTAAAAACCCTTATAAAATTTAATTTATCCTATCTTAGATTAATTCAGTAACTTTAGAAAGATTAGCAAAACATTTATATGTAACATACATCGAGTTTCTAAAGAAACAAAAAAGGACAAAGTTACAGAACCAGTTGCAGACTCACTCCTCTGTGTAAACAGATTCGTAGTGATAAAACTGGACACGTTACTTTCAGCCTTTTATTTAGCCACTTTATAGTATTTTGAAATGCAAATTTATCATTATGTCCAGCGAAATGAGATTTCAACAAACTTCTTTTCGCTTTGGAACTCTTTGGCATTTTTTATCAGATATTTTATGGAGTCTTTTAAGCCTTAAAATTGACAAAAGTACCACAAGTTTTTAAAGTCACCGCTAACTTGAAATTTAAATGGAAAGATCGTTTTTTACTTCCGGCCATTATTTTTATTTTCAATATTTATGGCTTTATAATATTCATTGTGTTCTTAGCCGGAAGTGACCGTTATTTTACCTTTTCGGCGGATTTTGTCAGATTTGTGTTTTTTACCAGATCTTTCCTGTGGGTTTTAGTGGGTAACTCATTAGTAAAGGTGTTTCTATTGCCCAAGTGTAAAAATCAATCTTCGACGCTTATGTCGTTCTTACTGGAGTGATATTTCTCCGTTGTTCTTTAAAACCCTTTGCTTACTCATTTGAGACACCCTGAGTAATCCTTGTTGTGCTTTCCATTCCATAATTTGCCGTTTCTTCTTCACTGTAACCTTCTTTGTGTCGTGGAGAGAGAGATCGTTTCTCGAAATCTTTTTCGCGACCAAATCTCATACATGATCCTTCCTTGAGCCGGCGTTTAAAAGATGAATTCTGATAACACCAGTAAACAGCAGTGAAAAGAACAGAAGTAACTGTTACTATCCACATTATTACCACAGGTAAATGAAGATCAGTTAAATTCACAGCCAAATCTAAAATAGACAACGTAAACGCCACCATAAACGAAAATATCACCACAGTCCAACATGGCGTGAGTTTCTCAGAGTTGAACGCCTCGCGTAACGTCGGCATTGCACTTTGCAACTTTCCTTTGATAACCAAACGGTCTTGTTATTTTCACACAGCTTTCAACTTTGAACTAATCGATTTCACCTCTGTTCGCGAAGTCAACGCGTCAAAATAGTCAACCAATCGGGAGGGAAACACGATCAGGTTAAAAAGAAAACACTTTCGTTGGTGATTCAAATTTACGAACAAAGCTAAATTTGAATAAAATTTACATTTTATCTCCACCACAAAGAACAGAATTTTTTATTTGTCTTGTCTTCTGTATATTTAAAAAGCGTGTTCTGTGAACCTTATTGCAACTCAGCAATTTTTTAAAACGGTTCATCCTTTTATTCAAAGGGTGTAGAAGATTGTTCGATCACCAATCAATCTTTTTCTTTTCTCATCATGTGAAATTTCGTCTTTGTTCGTCGTGATCGGAAAAAAATTCCGATTAAAAAACTTCGAATGAAAATTAGCAATTACATCTTATGTATTTTTAAGAAAATTTGAAGATTTCATCTACAATTGTTTAATATTAACGCGCCAAGTGTATCAATGGTAAAACCCCCATAGGTTTTCTGTCAGTTCGAATTAAATCTTGTCAGCGAAGTCGTGTGTCGCGATAATCCCCTTGATCGATGATTATAATTACGATCTAATGGAGGAAAAAGCGTCAACATTCGAAATATGACTTATTTGAGAATGTACTTTAATTCTTGCCGGTTTTCTTGCGTTGTAAACAAATTGACGTTCCTTCATCACGCTAGAAATATATTACACCACAATATCGACAGAAGCTTGCGTCGCGCCCTTACTCCCGACCCAACTCTCTCCAAGTATTCTAATTAAACCATCTCGACAGAGGGCGGTTTGACTGTCATGTTTAACTCCGTCCCACTTATACCCGATAGTAATTTCTTTTGCCAAATATATTCACAAATAGCTTCGAATCAAATACCACTGACGAAAAAAAAAATCCAGCAAGAGAAAAAAAAAAAAAGGAAAAAAATGAGACATCTTGCACGACTTGCAGAAGTAGATAAAAATATAAACACAAAAAACCTCACAAGAGTAATTTTACTACCTATATTCCAAAAGTCGAATTCAATTCCAATCCACATTTTGCAAATCTCCTTAGCTGCTTTCTAGTAGATACATCTTCTTCAATTCAATGTTCTTCCTCATTCATTATTTAAGGGGTTGTGTCACAATTTGATTTCTTAACTATTTATGTACAGTAACATCAAATATTTGGCAGCAAAGGATTATTTTCCTCATAAGTTTGGTACTACAAAAGATGCCGAGTTATTCTAAAACCCTCTAGGCAAAACAAAAATCAACAAACATTTTTCTTCATAATATAAATACAATGAGAAGCATGTTGATCATACGAAAATAGCAAATAATCATATCCAAGTGATGGTACTCTCGTTACTGTAAGAAGAAAATGACCAATGAAAACTGGTTGTGCAACAATGGAGTGGTAACAAGGTAGAGACAATTAAAATATTTCCTGAGCAAAAAAAAAAAAAAAAATAAAAAGCTGAGTGGTTGTAATCAAAAACTGTATGTACGATGACTATTCTAGGCTAGCTATGATACACAGCTAACAGTTTAAGGGAGATCTTTAGGTATTTATAATAATATTATGAAACTAATTCTAATGTCATATAAAAACACGCTACTCAAATTGGTCTATTATTTACAACTGGAATCACATGCCACTCCAATTCTTGCCTTTGCAATACATTTAGAAGTCTATTATTTTCATATTTGTATTGTAATGCCACTTCTTCTGAAATCTTTTCTTTTCATTTTGTTGATTCCTCAAAAACAGTGTAATCTGAAAAAAAGTGGAACAAAACAGGTGACAATTAGATGCCACAAGTAAACATAAGTTACAGTAAAATTAGCTGTAATATTTGCAACTGGTGCAAGTGAGATAACATCAAAATAATTACTTCATTCCCAGACATGTTTCATAATCTTATGCAAACTCTTAAATAACAGAGGGTTCGAGCCAAAACACTATTCTTAGAGCAAGAATGTTTGACTGATTTTGATTGGGTGAAAAAGCCCTGAATGCATATATTTCAAATGTAATGGTATAGTATGTAAAGTAACCATGTCTGCAATTCATTCACTCTTATCAGTTTGGACAGTAAGAAAGTCCAATTAATAAAGCACTACATTAGACACTTGGGTCTTTTTGTCACACTCTGAAAAAACAAAAACTGGTGCAGTTTCCTCTACATGCAATTTTCACAGACATTGTACATAGCAGTACTATTTTGCAGCAAAAGTAATACAATAACTCACTCCTTATGCATGATTACTTTAGTTGTTAGTTTGTTCTGAACAATGTTTTCATAACAAAACCAAAAAATGATCCTAAAAGTTCATTTATCTCCCCCTTCTCTTAATTTTGCTAAATGTGACATTTTCTTTCTACATAGGTGTAACCTGATGCAAGTAGAATAGTTCTGTATATATCTTGATTCAATGCGACCAGTTTTCCCTTCAAACTTAGCCAGGAGAAACCATGGTTTATATGGCTCTGCATTTTAAATTGAGTGCAATTCTAAATCATTTTTCAATATAAATTATAATTGCTTACTCTCTGATATGTAAAGGGTAGTTAGTCAAGGCAGCACAACTTTTTCCATTATCCAATATATATAAAAAACCATCCCTTCAAATAATACTTTTCCCTGGCGGACTTTGAATAAAATAACCAACAGGGCTTTTCAAGAGTGCAGTTTACCACAAGTAAAAAGGCCTGTACTTCCTTTAATTCCAGGGGCCTCAAGAAGGCAGCTCATAAATCTTATTTCTAAAACAGCAGTTTTACCCTGCATTTAAATAAGGTTGGCATTTAATCTGAGTCTGGCATATAATAAAGAAACAACAGACATCTAAGATTTTGATGTGAAGTCATTTTGAAAATGCCACATTTCCTTTTCATCCTCATGTAACTTTTAGCAAGATAACTTCCTTCTTGTAAATCCTTGTCTTCACTTAAAGTGAATCATGAGAGGATTTACATATCACACAAAGACAATTAAGTTAGAATGGCTGAAAATTCATCCTTTTAATGGCATCACAGCCCTTTTCCAGAATATCATTTAATTTGAGCAGTTGCACACCTGTTCCAGAGTTTTCATTTTCAGAAATTAAATAACAGAGGAACAGGGTCAAGTTAACACATACTAGTTTCTAGAGGTGAATAAAAAGGACTTCAAATCATCAAAATTCAGCCAAGAGGTCAACTTAGTGGTTTGAATATTCCACAATCACTAACATCTAATGAACAACCTTCTCACGGGAAGTATATGTCACATTCTCAGAGAGTAGAACAAAGGGGAGAAACATCAATATCAAAACTCATTGTTTGGAGTTGCCAACAGACAATGCATATTTTAACTTGAAAAGGAAGAAAATTTTCTTCCAAAGACACTTCATATTATAATCTATGATAGTAATGTTGTATACCTCTGAACTCTTCAACATGTCCTTTTCATGAGTTCATGACAGTTTAGTGCTGAGTTTAAACATAAAATCAATGCTAAAATATGGGTTTTGAAATTCTTAAAGTCAAATTATTCTCGCCAGTGTACGTAGGAATTACATTATAAAGATGAAATATCTTTACACATCCTGTTCTTTTAATAATAACGGATACAAAATTTTTAAATAACACTGCCTGACAGTATCACAAATAACCTTAAATAACACCAAAGTTAAAATATCTGCATGGCAGTAGCGATGCAACGAAAGCGAAAATTGATTGAGCAAAGTTGCTTGAAGTGCAAATAAATTTCATCAACGAACTTTGATTACTTAAACTCTCGTAAAATAAACGAAAAGGAAAAAACAAAGCAGAACTTACTGTATTCTACAAGAATATACGCGATTAACTCTGCCCGCCCACTGGAATTCCTGCTGGAGTGCACGTTACTGGTACGCTAATGCCTTGATATCCACCTTTCGATTGCATTTGACATTGAATCGAACCGAGCTAAAACGAGAAAGAAAAGAAGATTAACATCGTGAGATTGTAGCTGCCCTCAGTCAACACTCGCTATTGATAAAATAAACTAAAATTGAAAGAGAACAACATGTATCGCCACGAGGAAATTCGTAGTTTTACTCGAAAGAGGTTGGTTTACAAGAATGCCACAAAATCAAACTGCGTTCATTTCGAAGTCAATTGTTAAACGTAAATAAATGACTTAACAAGAATTAAAGCCTACTTCCTCAGAAAGTCAAAGAAGGGTTTTAATGAGAGAACAATGTCGTTAATTTTAACTTACATCGGATCCAGAAGCCATGTCTCCGCTGCCGATGTGACCCGTGTGCTTCAGATCAAAATCAAAGATTCGAAGTTAACCACTTTAGATCTGAACTGGCACGTAAAAGCAAGGACTAATCGCCAAAATAGTGCACTTACTTTGAAATCCATGGGTTCTCCAATCATACTTCTGTCTATTCTTCGTCTTTTCTGCAAATAAAGAGAGAATGTTCAGTCTTTGGATCGCAATATTGAATCGATGAAATGGTTAGTCGAACCAAGGAAAGAAAAGACGAGCATATTCGATCTACCGGCGGCGGCTGTTCCGTGACACAGCAAGGAAAGCACAACCACAATTCACTCATTTTACTCATCAGGTTGATCCTGACCGATGCTGGCCACAACGAAGAGTTTTTTTTACCCAAACTGCAGACGTAAAGTCATCGCGACTATCTCAAAACATAATTGCTCTCCACGGTTCGAGAAACAACCTCGGTTCCCTTCCCACACTTCCACGAGGGTGCGGTCGTCTTACCCAATAGCATTGTGGGTAGCAGAAGTCACATGCTAGTTGACTTCCGGTTTGCGTTGTTTGAAGTATTACAAACCACTGTTTCCTGATGTTTACTGAAGCATACATTGACAAAACTTACAAAAACTAACAGCTACATCATCGAACATAAAACACCATACAGATTCATACGTGGTACAAAATAATCATGGAGAAAAATTATACAAACTTTTCACAATGATGTCATTGTTTAAGACTGAACTGGCACTTTCTAAAGTACGGTATCCTTCCAATATTGAAAACCCAATAGGATTTTAAAACAAACTGAAATAACACGCCATTTTACAGACGTAGCAACGTTGTTTTTATCGGTATTCAAAGGAGAAACAACAAAATAATGTTACGCTTTACTGGCGGAAGGCGCAGAAATGGAAATTCACGGCGTAAATGACAAACAGATGTGAATCGAAATTGATGACAAAGTAAGTTCTTCGAAGCCAATCACAAGGTATCCGGAACAGGATCGAAAACTTCGTAAGAGTGGTTAGCTCTTACGCATGCTTTTTTCCAAACTGTTTGCCACCGAGGGGGTCTGACGAAGAGTCACTAAAATTTGCTCCAGGGCATTTTGTTAAGGAACAAAGCTCTTCTGGAATTTTGTAACACATTCTCTCGCACACACGTCTTAATTATTACGAAGTTGTTAGTGATTCTTTCAAACCCATAATAGGTAGGAGATTGATACGTGTAAATCCGCGTTATCTGGTCTTTTCTCACCAAGAGTCGAAAATTTGACAACCAAATTATTATGAAAACCACAATACTTCGTCGCGGACATTTAATTTAAGTTTTGTTTTGTCCAAGCCGAAATGAGCCATGAAATAAAGTCCAATCAATGATATAGAACGATAACTGAACAAAATCTTTGGAGAGGGTAAAACAATTTTAACAGATTCATGTAATTTCCATATTCGCCATTGTGTGACAGAGAGCAACAAGTCTGACAGGGTGGATTGTTATGGAAGGTTCGAAAACACAGCTGAACCTTCCCGAAGTATTTCTCGCTCTATACCTTATGCCTTGAAGTTAAAACTACAAGAAAATGGCGTACTATTTGGAGCGATACATTATAAAAGTAAAATTACGACGAATGACTGCGAATTTACTCAGCATTTAGCACCGAACGCAATAAAGATTTGCCACGCTCTCCAGGAATGGAAATGTGCGAAACATGGACAATATTTGCCAAAGTATTTGATATCAAACAGTCATAATGTTGCCACTTACTAACGTAAAACATTCCACCGACACAGTGGCGCTAGATTCCTTAAAGTTGGACATATATCGATCGAATAGATCTCGGTCCTGTATATGCTGAGTATTTCAAAAGAGTTGATTTATAATGTACCCATGAAGGTTACACAACTTAAGGCGACGTACATAAATAATCATCAACTGGAACCTCGGCCAATTTGGTAATAGAGAATTGTAATTTCGAAGACTACATTCGCTACTTACCATTTCGGGTGCTCGGGACCGGGCGCCGAAACACGAACCAAAACTCATTGCCATGAACAAATTGTCTTCCTCGTAAACACTCGCAATAATCCTTCAGGTTCTGCTCACGAAATTCTTTGTAGAGCGCTTCGATGAAGTAAAAATCTTGATTAAAAATGGGGTTATTTTTCTGTGTATGGATTGTGCTAGGAATATGAAAAAAAAAAACTGAAATGGCTGCGGTAAGAGACCCTGCAGGCGATGTGAATGCGACATGCGCTACAATTTTCAGTGAGATCTATTTACAGCTTGATAACATGTGAGTATGCGTTAGAAAGCTCATTAGCATTCCAATGAGTCAATAATTAGAAAACCATTATAAATAGCCTACCCTCCCCTTCCTGTCTTTATCCGCATATCGCGGTGATTTGGCAAACATTCAACGTTTCGAGATTGTTATTAATGAAACGAAAGCCCATATGGTACATTTCGGAGTTAAAAGAACACTCAGAGAGCCCCGGTTTTCGATGGAGGATACAGAAAATATGTCTGGGCACATGTTTACATGAGCTACTCACTCAGGGGTGGGAAAGTGAAAAAAGAAAGGACAATTGATTATGTTACCTTGCCAATTGTATTCCCTGGAGAGTTTGAGGTTATGTAAGGTCTAGCTGGGACGTGTGGCAAATCGGAGACCATTCTAAAAGGGAAAAAAAGGCTGGTTTCAACTAAAACATTTTTGACTTTTTTAGCCGAAGCCTTTATTTAATTATTTATTTCATTTCATTTTCTATGTGAGGCGGGGGGAATACCTTTAATCATGGTATCGGAGATCCTTACAGCGGTCAAAAATAGACGATGAATGTGACCTTTCATGTCAGATCACAAATGAGGCTGACTACAACTATGTAAAAACTGTTAAGACAAAGGACGCGATGACAGGTACGAGAAATCGGAGTAGAAGCGTAGAAGTCACGCGCAACACAGGGTTTTATACCCAAATGAAAGTTGCTCTCGCCAACCTTTCTTAGTTTAACTCATAACTTAAATGACTGCGGAGCATATGGACATCACGAGTCGACTCATTTCTAACCTTTGCATTAGTTTAAAATGAAGCTTTGAAATACAAATCGTCATATGACGGTAATGACAAGCTGTGTGAACTTTAGCCTGAAAGATGGCATCTGAAAGTTCTTTAGTCCTCATCGATCGACAGATGATAAAACACTAATACTAGGTTTCGAAAGCAACGGGCTTCCGAAAGCAGAAGTAAAAAATTGTGAAAGCTCCCGTGTAAATTGAGATCCTAGAATTTTTTTTCTCTTTAATCGGAAACAACGAATATGAAAGATGAAAGTTTTTACACGTGCAAAAAAGCTAAGAAGTCGACAATAAAGAAAAAATCATCACTACAGATGTTGGCTATTAATTAATATGAACGAGCTAGGCAGGGATCAGTGACTTCTTCAACTGATACTGAGGTGTTTGTCATGTTTTAATAGGAATTTATCTGCATATTACGCCATAAACATACTCTATGTTAGATAATTGTTTATGTTGTTAGATAATAGGCCAAATAACAGTGTAAACACAACTTGTGATTGGCTCCTACTCATGATCTATTCGAGGATAGTCGTATAGATGTCATTAACATCTACAAATTTTGCTTCTTTCTAATAAACATAAAACAAATAGTTTCCTTATTACCGTTTGTCTGTTCCGTAATAGTTCACTAAAGATCTCAAAATGTGGTAAGACTATCAGTGACACACTAGGCTGCGCCTCATGTGCCACGTGTTTGTTCTGATCATATTTTGACGTTACCTGTGATCTTTTACTGAATAGACGCACGGAAACATGAAATCTGTTTGTAAAATAATTGTTTCATAGTTTCTTAAATATAACGTTTTTCTAGTGCTGATTGGAATTTATCAGAAAAGCTATGAAAAGATCTTCTTTATGTGTATACTAAACAACTAGTAATAAATAAGTCTCTGGAGACGATTCAACACAGAAGTAATAAGTCAATCTAAGGTTCATTAGAGGCCTCAATGTAAGCAAGAATAATCTCCTTTGGGACTGGTTAGAATAATATGGTCTATAAACATCTTATAGAACCCAAGTTCTAAGATGGTCTCAGAGATCTGATAGAGCATTATATGTATCAAGTTCACAACAGTTGGCCATTTCATCTGTCTTTCTTTTCTTCCTCTCCTTCATCTTCATCAACTTCATCTTTTCCCAAACCCTCATCTTCAAAGTTTTGGTCTGAGTCTGGTTCTTGTAGGAACGAGTTGTAGAGACATACCACCAACAATTTAAGTACTGGTGTGATCATTAGACCAAACAGTATTCCCGCAATAAAAATCATGGCAGCTGCATTTTTTCTCAGCATTATAATGTGCTGGTGATGGAATAAGAAGTATTAATTTCACTCGTCAAAGTCACCAAATCAGAACTTGTATTTGCTAAAATTTTATCTAAGTTTAAAGTTTTTCAAACCAGTTCAATTCTTTGCTAATCCTTACATGAATTTCATTAAGAGAGCTATGTTTTATCTCAAATTCAGGAGTAGCTAATTTTAACTAGTACCCTATGGAGTAAAAGAAATACTAAGAAAAAAATAATGATTAAGAACCAAGAAGTAAAGATGTTGACAATGATGTATACTTACCCTTACATCATCCATGATTTCTTCAAGGAAAACATCGCTGAATGATAAAAAACAAACAAGCAAAAAAACAAAACAAAACAAAAATGTTAAAGAGAAAATTAAACCCTTTAAACCTGAGCATAAGTTTCCATATTCTCCATACTCTTTTCTATACATTTGCTTTGTTACTGACAAGGAGAATTTGATTAACAATCAAAACTTCTAAGATTTAGCTATTAATAGCTACTTTATTCTCATTATATCAAAGAATGAATCAGCAGTATTAAAGTACGGAGAAATTACATTGTGGTCACTCTTAGGTGCCAAAGGGTTAACTGGTGAAGGTTACAAATGTTACCAATAGTCCTTAGAAGATATCTTGCTGGCCTTTAGAAGTCGTCCCCCCTTCCCTCTCCTCTTTCACATCGCAAAGCTGAAGGTAATCATTTTCTTTTCAATTTACTTTACAAGAGATATTTTTCTCACCACCAAAAATTTCAATTTTGGAAAACATGCTTTCCTAGGTCTCAGATTCTGCCTTCACAAAATTTCAAGGAAGCTAAACACATCAACTGTGAAAAACCCAGTCTCAATCCACAAGTCAACCATGTATACCTGAATTACCATTTTCTTCCCATCTAATATGTTATCTCAATTGTTAATTATACAGGGGGTAAATTTCCAAAGACACTGAGGTGATACATCTGTGATGGGTTTTACAAGATAATTTTGTTTTACCAACTGAGTTGATATAAGTGAAATACCCAAGCTGAAAAACTATATGAACATGAATTTGTAGACAAGTGTAACTAATACCGGTACTTACAATTTTCCTATAGGAGGTGGTACTGGTGTAACTGCTGCCAGCTTGTAACCTTCTTCGACAAAATTTACAAAAGACTCTGCATCAAGATTCTCTGATGAGTAATGATATTGTTTGCCCTGTTTAAGGCTGAAAAAATTAAAAACAAGGTAAGAGATGTCAGCATTTCAAAGTCACAACTGTGAGATTTTCCACAAGTCTGAGCATCATAGTTTAAATTAAATTCTAAGGCCTCGTTGTTAAATGGATGAAAAATGCCATCCACTGGATACATGTATATCACTATCCAGCAGAGATGAGACAAAAAAATGCACTGTGCTCTATCCACCAAAAAGTGATTTATCTGATGAAGTTTAGCGTTGACAATCAGGACCAGGTGTAAGTGATTTCAGACTTATTCAATTTGTAGTTTCCTTTGTTCCTGGCATAATTTATCATCATTTCCAACATCTTTAAAGTAAATTTAAATAATCTAGTTTTAAACCATTTGAGCCTTAAGTTCACAATAACCTTCCATGATAATTCCTTAATTATACAAAAAGGATATGACAAAGTTATGGTTACCAATAATAAATCTTCTCTACTCAAACAGACATACAGCTGCAAATTGTAATAATGTGGGTGCTAATCTATTTATCAGTGTGTTTCGTTTTACCAAAGAGAAAGCCAAGGCTCTTTTAATGAATTGAAACAAGATACAAGGATCACCCTCTATTTAATTAGTATCAAGCTGCTGGTGTCAAAAATCATTCTGGAGAACTTACAGAAGAACAGTTGGCCATTTGTGAACATCGAATCTTCTAAGTGTCACTGAAAATAAAAAAGTTTAAGGTTGGACATCAGCTGGGTCTAACAATGAAATGGTAAATAATTCACTGAGCAATGGTGGATTCTAAAGTATTAAAAATCCCTGTTATGGTTGCTAATAGTATCTAGCCTAATAACTGAATGAAAAAGTATTGAGTGGGGATATACTGACTGGTTGACTTTTCTAAATGATTGACTGTTTCCTTGACTGAATGGCTGGCTGGCTAATAGGATGCCTTAACAGATGATTGCCTGATGAGCTGGCTGACTGACTAACAGATTGCCTGGCTAGGTGTCAGACTGATCAGACTGTCATAGACTGGCAGACTTAACTTACCTATAATGGCAATTAACATCATGCCAAATTCACAAAGTAACTAAATTGCCATTTGCAAATTAGGAAAGGTGATCTACAAAATTCAAACTTACATTTACTTCTAGGTGGTAACACTCTGGCAAAATTCAACTTGTGGCCCAACCTAAAATGTGAAGTAAAAAAAAGAAAACCTGTATGCGTAACTCCTTAAAAAGACACCCAGTTACCTGGTTGACAGATTTAACAGATTTATAGATGTATTGATTGAAGATGCAGGGACGGGCAATTAATTTGAAGATTGGACCCTGAATAGAGAATTACTCCAGTTAAGCTTTGGATGGTTGATTTGTTTTTGGGCAAATAAAGTGTAAACACTTTTTTCCCAGAAAAATATGAAAAAAACAAACAAACAAACAAACAAACAAAACAAAAAGACTAACATCCAGGGAAAGTTAAATCCCTTGCAAATTTATTTGAGACCAAACTGATCAACGATAATCATGGTACCTATAAGCCCATGGAAGTAACTAACACAAACATATTGAAGCGCAAATAATCTTCGAGAGTATACATACCGTTCTTGACTTTTCTCAATTGCCTCATCTGCTTTCTTGCATTGTACACACTCTGGATCCCGTTCAGTGAAAGAGCTGCATATTAGGGATATGAAGACGACAAGAACAAAAGCATTTTAGTGTTTTAAATTATTATCCGAAGACAGTGAAGAGAAAATAGCAAATCCTCATGAACAGAAAGAAAGAAATAAAAACTTACAAAACTATCAACCAATCTCCAGTTGTTGCTCCCGTTGAGGCTTGAGTCAAGTGCTCAAAAGATTTATCATCGAGGATTTTAACAGAACTATCACACCAGCAAAATTGACACACAACAAGCTGAAGCAATGTACAAAGTCTGATGAAGCTCACAATGTCCGCCATGTTCGAAAAGTGAAATGGGTTTGACCGGGAGCACTGGAGGGAGTATTTCCATATAAGGATATCATGTCTATATATAAACTTTCCGGTTTCAATATGGCGGCCGAAGTGTCTTGTGAAATACTATCGTGAACTCCTCTTCAAATTGGCGGAATATATGTGTTTAAGATGCCACTAATAATCATGTGTGGATTTCCTTGTTCTGGAAAGTCAAAGAGAGCACAGGAATTAAGGAATTACTTGGAAAACAGGGGGAAAACTGTCTATTTAGCGAGCGACGAAAATAGCTCTTTGGACAGAAATACTGTGTATTCAGGTATTATAAGTTAAATTTATTTTAACTTAATTAAATATTGCAGTGTAAATAACGATAAATGCAAAATGATTGCATACTGGGACATTTAGTTGCATTTCACTGAATCCAAAAGAAGTCAAACATGACCTTGCCATCGATTAGATCGACACACCATGTGTACTAATGTACTCATTTTTCAATTGGTGTCATTTTGAACTCATGTTTCAGCCTCAGCAAATGAAAAGGAAGCAAGAGGTCTTTTAAAGTCTGCAGTGGAAAGGTAGCCATTTATTTTAACATCACAGTTGACTTAGTGACAAGTGTCATTAATTTTTTTCAGAAACGTATTATAAATATATTTAAGCGATAAGCTGAAATGAGCGATGAAACAACTGTTACGGTAAGTCAGTTACTACAACCCCAACTCATTTTTCTCCCCAAATTAATTTGGTTCAATTCCCAATTCTGATTTAGTTATGTGTTCATTTTTCTTACAAGGCTTATTTCAAGAGATGATGTAGTTATTTTGGACTCCCTCAATTACATAAAAGGTAATTTAAAGTATTTTTCTTTGGATGAAACAACAATTAAGGAATATTTTATATTCAGGGACGATAAAATTACTCATAACTTAGCAGTCATTGGGAACTATTACTTCAGTGAATGTAGCTTGGATGTAAATCAAACAATACTCCTGAGTTAAATAGGATAATCATTGATAGGAGCTGAGGTATATGTTCAAGGGTTTGGTAAGGGACATATTCCTGTTTTTCTATTAAGCATGGTGCTTTTTTTAATGGATTCAAGGACTCTCTTACTGATTATTCACAGTGTTTTTATTTTTTTAGCTACTTTCATTTTCATTCCACCTAGACCAATCATAAACCTGCAATGAATGAATAAATTAGGAAATTAATGAATAAGGAGAGTAAGAAATGAATCAGACATTATATAAAATTAGTTGAATAATATGTAAATTTTGTTGGATTCTTGTGTATTTTCTGTTGGAGGATAGATGTATGTATAATGTCACCATGCATTAATAGCATTTTGCTTTTATTTATAAAACAAATAGTTTCTATGTTGTCATGGGTCTGTATGGTTATAGATTGCAGAAAAGTTAAAATATGATAATTGTGTGCCATTTTTTGCTGAACAGGCACAAATCAACATGAAATCTATAAATTGTTAATCGACACACTGAATATAGAAGCAGATCATAGATTTTTGCTTGTCAGGTTGCAATGTAACTATCTGTGTGAAGGTGCAAGCCAGGCCCACTTCAATCAAACATGTTTACTCAGCATTCAATTTTACTACTCTTTAATATACACGTGAAGAAGTAAAATTCCTAAGGAACAGAAAAACCACTTTTACAAAAATTTACTATTTAAGAGGTGAAAAATTAATGTAAATATTCATTGGACAAAAACTAACCAAACGCCAGGGGAATATATGAGACTCAAAGACACTCACAGAGAAGAGGTGTACATTGACACAAAAATTACACACTGCCAAAAGGAGGGTGAAACCTGATATATAGGGGGAGGTGTAATTTGCATAAAGTGGGAAAATATTGGTGTAGGAAATGTAGGAATCCAATGTTCACTACTAGAAAGTGGCAACAAGAAAACTGGATATGCACTGAACTGTAAACTTTTGTTATTACATGAGCAACGATTCACTGAAATCAAATGCATAAATCCGCTGAATAAAGCAAAATAATGACAGAATCACAAAGGATAAGAAAGCTAAACAAAAACCAATCTATACTTACAAGATTTTTGTGCCTTATTCTGCTAATAACAAATGAAATCTTGTTTGACAATCTTGCAGAAGCTAAAACTTAAACTCAAAACAGACCATGTTCTCTCCAAAACTTGATATCTTATTGTGACTGCAAAAACATGTAACCAACAGTACACATTTTAAAGAACTCGCTGAAATATCTACTTGACCATCCATATTTGAATGAGGACTCAGACATTACAGGAAATTATTGTGTAAAAATGAGGGAAGTAAGTGTAATTTAATGGGTGCAAAAACATAAGACCTATTTGTGAGAAATCTAAATATTTTGCATTCACCACAACATTGTACATATCCATGCAAGTGAAATAACCATGTTGCTGCTTTTGGTTATTTTCAGGTTATAGATATGAGTTATACTGTGTTGCAAAGGCACACAAGACCACACATTGTATAGTAAGTACAGGTGATTTTTGACTTGACCACAAACAGTAATGCTCCTTGGTCAAATTAGACAGTTTAGAATCAGTATTTAAATATTAAGTTTTAAAAAAAATATATTGCTGCAACAAGGAAATGGGGAATAAGCACTAAAAACTCTCTTTTTCATCCTCAGAAGCTTTATGCTGAAGTCAATTGTTTGTCCTGAGATTTTGAAGCTGTTAAATTAGACCTCTCAGATGTAACAATAGAATTTAAGTGGCAAAATCAAACATCTTATGTCATGTAAACATTATTTTTACTGCTTTGCTTATTAAGAAGAGCAAATATGAAGAAAAACAACCTTTTCTGATCAATATTTTCCATGTGTTTTTCAAGAATAGAAAAGCACAAAGGATGATTTTCTAGGTTTTCATAGCTACTTTTACAACTCTGAGATCAGTGATAGTCAGGTATTAACACATGTTAATTTCAACTTTAAGGTGCATTGTGACACTTCTAAAGAAATCTGTTCAGAGTGGAATAAAACAAGAGAAAGTAGATATAATGATGAAATGTGAGTACTGTTGGCTTACTTAATTAATACACAAATACTGAATCATTTTTTATTTCTATAATATTTAGTAGTATTTCGTATATGTCTGTTGTTTGCATATATTGCACAGTTTATGTCTAAGCTCAAACCACACAAAAAAGCTTTGATTGACAAAATCATGTATTGTTTACCATTTTTATGATGGTTATATTGTGTTGTGACAGAACATGATCTTTAGACAGTGTTCAGTAACCAAAATGGTACAATTTTTACTCTTTGCTTTTGGTAAGAACTGATGTAACATACATGTGCTTTAGTTTTGTTTTGAATCTTCAGTTTAGGTTTATGACTTACTGATCAAAATTTGTGTTATTCTACTCTCTACAAAGTAATAAAAGACACTCGTATTGCCATTGTAACCCAGTGCTACAAAAATGTAGTTTGTCATTTATGATTGCACAACTATTAAAATGGCAGTGATTTTACTTTACTGTTCCTTGTCAAAACTTTTCTTATAATCTGAGTTTGAGTATTTGTGCTGCATCTTGTTTGAATCAGATTAGATGCTTTAGTAATGAGGTTTGAGCCGCCTGACTCAAGGAACAGATGGGACTCTCCGTTATTTGTCATCCAGGTATAATACATGCAATTCAAATTTTCAGTTTTAAGAATACAGTTTATAGAGGTCAAGAGACATTTGCCTCTACTTTCCATGAGAAATATTAAAATACATGTTATGCAGCTTAAGGAATTGCACAAAACTTACATGAATTATAAGATTTTTTATGTACTTCAGGTGTATTTCAGTTACTTGTAATAGGAAAAGGCTTAATTCTTTTGGTTTTTTTTGTTTTTTCCTTTTTTGGTTCCTTTGTTGTCCTTTATATTAGTTTATTTGTTTTTTTTTTCAATTTGAAGGACAGGAATTTGAGAGGAGCTTCCCATGGAATGTACATTTTCTTTTTCTCATCGTTACTATTTTTAAATCAGTTTCTTCATTACTTCAGGTTGATGATGACCTTCCATTTGAATCTATATATGATGCATTAATCAACAGAGTACCACCGCCGCCAAACCAGGCTACTCAACCGGTAAGGCATATGGAATTTGAATTGACCTGAATCATGTATCTGCTGAGCTTTGGCTGTCACCCTTGGAAGACATTTTGCTTAAGCCTTACTGGCTTGCAATTAGCTGGTAAATCTTTTAGCAAGTTAGGGCAAAATATGCCAGTTGAGTGTTGAAGCAGCGATGTTGGATCGTTAAACTTGAAGAAATCTTTAGGCAAGTAAAACAAGAGCACTAGGGGAGAAGTAGAGAGAGTAACAAGCTAGGAAATTGGGTTGGGGGTTGGGAAAGAAATTTTATTTCTTCTCAAGCCCTTCTCTTGTCTGGTTAATCTGCTCCGTGCTTTGCTTAATGTTACCAATCAGATATGGCGGCTTCAACACTTGGTTAGTAGTATTGAACACTTACCTGCTAAAAGATATGCCTGCTCTGCAGACTAGTTATTTTTGTAATGCCTTTCTTCCATAACATTCAATTGAGTACTTGTCAGTGGGTGACATTTGTCCCAGTGTCTTGACCAGTTTAGCATTTAAATGCAGTTCATGGTGTTTTGATGCCAGGCAGCACAATTTTCACTATCAATGACGATGTTTTAGAGGTTTTGGTTTTTTAATTATTTACCAGTTCAATTTGTTTTGTTTTCAAGCAACCTTTGTCAGCAACAAACTTCCTCTACGAGCTTGACAAAATAACTCAAGAAATAGTTACTGTAAGTAATCCCTTTTGTTCACTTTACATGAATCTCATGATAACATGGGCTTTTAGACGAATGTTAATGTTGACTGTTATTTAAATCCTGAAAGAGATACATGGTAATGTCATTTATAATTGAATGATGGTGTCGTTAATTGTCTTCTTAGACCAAATGAAACAAAAGAGGTGAAAAATTTAGATGGTATTCATTTGTAGTTTCCTGTAATCTGATTGTCATTTTTTTTTGTTTAATAGACCTCTGCAATTGGTGAAAGTGATAAACCATTTGTAGCTTTTCTTTCACAATGGTGATTTTCTTTTAGGTCTTGATAAATTCCCAACGGACGTTTGTACCTGGGGATCACATCACGGTCCCGGGAACATCGGAGAAAATATCCTTTTACAAAACATACCATGTTTTTTTCCGCCCTTAAGAACGGAAGGATAAGCAATTTTGGGCACTTGGTTGCCCTCGCCCAAAGAGGACTTACAGTGTCGGTATGCACTCGAAAGAGTCAATTCATATCACAAGTGACTGCTTAGTGAGTCAATTGATAACAATACGGTTTTCTAAATTTCAAATGATGTGCATATTTCCTTGACAGTTTTGTCTCCACGTTGTTCTGAATAGGACTGCAAACATGGCAGAATTAAGAAAAATACGTCGACAATTTATTACCTACACTAAAATGCATCCTGTCGAAGATACGAAGAAAATTTCCAATATGTTTGTGCAGTATCTGAATAGTAGCTTACAATAAAATGTCTTATTTTTAACAGCCTGATGTTATTAGTGTTGTTGCTCCTTTTTTATATTAGACTCTTATCAATCGTGCGCTAGCTGCTTTACTAATTTTATCAGGTATTAATGGGACAGAACAAATCGGGGTTTCGTAAATTGAACCAAGAGTACGGAGCTGTCTAAGAGCTTTTAGTTTGTCATCATCGGTAAGAGAGCAGAAGATATTCAATAACACGGCCATCAGCCCTGGAGTGTCGTAAGCACATGCGTTCCAAAAATCTCTTGTTTACCTTAATCGAGTGTATTGTCGCTTGTGTATTCAAGTATGCTTAATATTTCTAATTTCGTATACAGTAGGGGAAAGAATTGGGATCACTTCTACTCGTGTGTGAGAAGCAGTAAAATGAAAAGGGAGAATGCTGCATGTATCTTTGATAAAAAGCTCTTTTTCTTTCTTTGTTGATGTATGCAGGGTCGTACTTTGAATAATTTTAGTATACATACGTCAAAATCTCGTGTTAGCATGCTTTGATCGAGTTGTCAGCAAATATTTACAGTCAGTCTAAGCTTCAGAAATAAGTCCAAAAATATATATAGAGGAAGTCAGAATTAGAACAAAGAAAAGAAACCCTTACGGATTTAGAAAAAGAACTAGTCCGATTTAATTACATATTGTATCTAAGATCAAGACTCAAAATTAAGGACTTTCGAACCAGCTCTTCGGTGACGTGAAATTTATCAATAATTCTCAGAGCGGAAGATATTTTGGAAGCTCGTCAAACAGATCATCAAATTGGGTCATCAGATATTTGACAACCAACATGAAAAAACGGCGAAATTTGATTCAAAGAGCGAGAATTTACATTGTCTTCCTCTTCGAAGAAAAACCATTGCAGTTTCGGTCGAGATTGATTGAGGAGACGAAGCCCTTGCCTCAAATTAGTTTGACATGAAATTCACTTGCGTTCTCGTTGTTTTGGCGCTCGTAGCCTACCTGGCATCATTTAGTTCCGAAGCTAAACGAGCTAAAAAGGGAGAAGCGTTTATGATAAAACAAATCTCTAACAAGCTCAAAGCAGTTTGCCCCAACCAGAAGAAAAATCTCAAACAAGTTTTGTCCATTGTAAGTTCCGTTGACTTGACTCTTCGCTTCACTCATAGCAGAATTGGTGCAATTGACTTGGCAACAAAACAACTGAGGAAAGGTAGGATAAGGTTTGGAAAGCTTATTATCTACGACAACAAATTTATTGAATTGAACGTCTCCTGAGGAAATAGTTTGTCCGATGTGATCCGAGGTTCTGCTTCAAGTGATCATGACCTAATGTTCTGAATTTCGTTATGTTTCTATTTTTATCAGCGAACACAAAGATTTTCCAGCGCTTGACCAAGTTAGACCGTAAACTGACCACCATTACAAAGATGATGAGAAAGGCGATTAACGGAGGTGAGAGTTTCTGCTTTTATGTTAAAATTTGTCGTAGTGCATGATTCACACTCAAGAGGCACCGCAAAAATTTCAAATTTCAGTGTCCACAAGCTTCTTTCGGAATGTAAACTAGTCGTAAAACAGCTTGTCCAAGAGAATTGTAGAAAGAATTGTTTTCCCTCTAGTTTCGAGAAACGATTGCACTGCGAAAGAAAGAAATGGTAAAATTTCCGCACAGCCCCATACTACATTATGCATTCGGTTCTTGGATAGAGAAAACAATGACAAAAACAATACATTGCCATTGGGAAAACAGATTTGTTTTACAATAGTATGGGGCTGTGCGGAATTTTTACCAAAGATATCAGTAAATCATTCTATCTTGAAGAAGTGAAGGGACATATACAGCGGTATAAATTGCAACACACATTGGGTGTTAATAGTCTTGAGTTCAAGAACGCAGTGAATTCAATTTTAAAGACCTTGCGTTGCTGTTTATTTTTCACCTTAGACAAACCTAAATCAGTGACGATCTGCGAAAACCAAGAAAACTACCATAACTTGCAAGAAAGGGAAGAAAATGAACATCCTGCATGCAAATTATGGTCGACTCAACAAAAACACGTGTGGCAAGTCTACAGTGACCAATTGCCGTGCCTCCACGTCCACTTGGCATTGTGCAGAAAACGTGCAAAGGGAAAGTCAGTTGTGCACTGCATGCGAGTAAAAGCGTGTTTGGTGATCCGTGCCGAGGAGTCAGAAAATATCTTACTGTGAAGTACAAGTGTGAATGAGCACTAGGTCAGCTAGTACGAAAAATTTCCCGATATCTTTATTTCTTTTATTAGTTAAGTCAATCTAGTAAATGTTGATTGGGTTTTGTGAAGATCCATGTGCAAAACACGTGTCCATCAAGGATGTAACTACTGTAAGCGTGATAGCGGTAACTTTTGTGGCTGTAATTACAAGTCATCATTGACCGTCTGGCGCTGGTGTCACGCACTAGTAATCGACTTTTGGTCGGTATCGGATGTAACTTTGTAATCTGAACTAAATTTTTTGTTCCTTGCTCTTTCCTTTTTTTCAGGTTCACCAGGCCATCTCAGCCTCGCAGTTCACAACCAAGGGGAAACTCGAATGTAACTGTAATTCTACATTTGCTTGATGCCTCAGATGAAATAAAAGGCATCTTTTCTAAATAAGTCTCATATATGTTAATCTTATGTGTTCTTAACATTAATCGCCACAGCAATCATTAAACGTCAATGAGGGAGGCGGCCATTATAATTAAACCTACAATTTTCGCTCAATTTTGGTTACAAGATGCACACATGAGCTGACACTAGCGCGCCCAGTTCCTTCAACGATTTTCTGCTCGGTGTTTCAAATGAAAGTTTTTACCAACCAATTATAACCGGTTAGAAACCAAATTACTTGCAATTCGCTTTTTTGGTAAATAAGATGAAAAATTGCCAAGCTTAAGGCAAACCCATATTTTCTACATCTCCTTACCCCGTTCGAAAGCGCTGGCGTCAAAATACGCTCTCAAAACCCAGGATCTCTCCAAAACCTTCTTATCTTTTGCGGATAATCTACGTACTTTCGAAGCCACTTGTGGCAAGTTTTCCGGCCGTCATAAAGGATGGTTGTTTGGCATGCGAATGTAATCACGTTCAGATAACAAATCTCCCTCAAAACTCAGGCTTACAATAACTTAAACCTGATCTTCAGTAGAAAGGCAGACACAGGGTAATACACTTTTCAATTCACCAGTTTCAATGCACACACAACCTCAATGCATGTACTGAATAAAAATCGAACGTTAGCTCCGGTATTGTACTATCACTAGTTTTTCTTTTGCTGCCCCAACCAAAAACTTCAAAAGGGGTCAAAATCGGTAATCGCTTGGATCTCAAATGTCGCTAGTCGTTGATGATCACAACTGATTTTAGGCGAGAAGCGTGTATATATATTGAGTTCTGTAATCATTCATCACAGAGTATAGAAAGGCCACTGAACCATAACAATTCCTACGTTGAAGAAATGGCTTGCTGTGTTTTTTTAGATTGCTTTAATATCCTCTTATTCCCCGAGGTATTTCAGGTTTAACTTATTGTATAGTCATGAGTTGCGCTCTATTAGCCAAACCTGAGCGGGATCGCTTCTCCAATCCAGAGTTTACTTTCCTCTTGGATAACAAAAATTGAATAATTTTACATCTAAATAACTCGACTCTCACCTTGGCATCCTTGAATGTTTTAAGCAACCTTTGTGTGACATTTTTATTACTGCCATTCACCGAGAAATGGAAACATTCTGTGTCGAGTGTCTGGAATTCGAAAGCTGCTTGATCTCGGCCGGTGCCAGATTGAAATTTCATAAGTTGAATTTGGGAACAACTTTCCTTTAAGCCAATGATTTGACGGTTTTTGTTGCAAAAAATTCTAGAACATTATGGCTTACTCATTTTGTTTCAGTTTCTATGAAGTACTTAGTAGTATACCTTCTTAATGTGTAAGTCGATGTATGAGTAATGATCACCGAGATATTGAGTAGCTTTGTGTTTTGATACAAAAAAAAACGGTCGCCAAAACATTTCACGTACGGATTAGACGGCGATTTTCAAGATAGTTTCATTTGATTCACACTTTTTCCTTTGGTTTTAATGGGCTGAATCATACAAGATGTCGTGTTTTGAACGCTCCGATTTTAAAAGTGGTTCGTAACCTTCTTGTGTGAGTCACTCTTGAAATAATCAGATTATAGGTCAAGTAAATTCCTGTATGTGACCAAAGAGAAATCAAAGGAAAAGTCGTGGGGGTGGGGGTGGGGGAAGATACGAGCAGGCATATTACAAGCGAATAATTATGCAAAATCATGTAGAGTGAGAAACCCAGAAAAAATGTCATTCACTGGCTTAATTTTTTTTTCGCATAAACGGGCATTTATCGTAGCTGGGGTCGGATTTCTTACAGATCATTTCTTTTATTCGAGCGTAAGACTGAGTAATAACTCTTCCTCATTCGGAACCCAGAATGCTTTTCAAGAAATTTTGAAGCTAATTGAGGGGGTTCATGCTATCACGTGAAAGGCAATGACACACAATGCAAAAATCCCATTCACCTTCACTTCAGGGAGAAACTAGTCTTACTTTAACGATGGTTGAGGTAGATGGGCATACTTAAAACTTCTGTAGGAAACAGTCAGCATTTATCAAATGGGAGATGGAGCATTTAAGTTGCGGCACAGTAAAACTTACCTCAGCCCCTCCCCCATTAGGTTCTTTAGTATTCTAATGATTACCCCTCAGTGCCAGTCAATTTTTCTCCAGTCTTAGTCTTAGCCCCCCCCCCCAAAAAAAAAGATTCTTCGAACCCCCCCCCCTCCCCAGGCCAGAAACAATGAGTAGTTTCTTTTGTGAGAGAGAGTTCCCCATAGTCGCTTTTGACGCCAACTTACGCAAGACAGTCTTTCCTGGAGCGAAGAGTAATAATGGTAATTTTTTTGTTTACTTTTGTACAGCACTCTGTCTTTATTGTTGGGGCTGTTACTCAAATAATTCATGGGCTGATTGCGAAAGTCAGCTAAAGTCGCAACTATGCCCAGTTGGCTCTGTCTGCCAGATAGAAGAATATACCGCGACAAATCCTAAAGGAGTACCTAAAACTCACTACTTCAAAACGTGTGGACTGCAGAGCCACTGTGATGGGTCAGAATGCAACTTTCAGGAGGGAGATGTAACCCACACGTGTGTATTCCATTGCTGCTGCTATGACAATTGTAATACTGGCATTCTGTGAGTTAATGCCGGCTGTCATTGGTTATCGCAAATTTGTTATGCTGTTCCCACTTGTCGAATGTTGGTATTCAACTTTAACTTGAAACAGATTACGGAACTTCCCTGACTAATGACATAGGACTTTTGTATTCTTTTGTGTACAACGATACAAGAAAAATATATTTGTCTTTATTGTATTATTAAGAGGAGCTTTCGAGAGTCTGAAAACCCAAGCTAATTTTCAATTAGTTGTTATTATTGTGGCTGTTCTTTTAATCTGCCGTGCTTTCTGCCTCAATAACACAGTTATCTGTGAGAGGGAAAAAAATTCCTCTAAGCGTTATGTTGATTTAAGTACCTCACATTTGGAAGACTTCATGACCATTCTGAAAAATCCATTTCTGTGGCGGTTTTCCCCGAGATCAGGGTTTGTCCTCACAAAATCAACTCGCGACTTGTCAAACGTGCAGGCACATAATACGAGCATGTGAGAGGATTTGATTTTTTCAAAATTTTCCACTGTAATGTATAATCCTTCACAAATTGTTTGCGTAGGTGTTAGCTGAAATTTGTTGCGACCATTTTGTTACATCACTGTTCGGCAAGGCTGATTCTCATTGTAACCTCCAGCTTTTTGTAAAGACTGGGACCCTTGAGAAGATCACAAAAGCTAGAACGGACCGGCTAGTACTTTCGATGCAACGATCTTTTTTTTTTTATGCAAAAGAAAAAAAATGCTTTATCGGATATTTTACATCATGGGCTCTTCAAAGTGAAAACAAAATACCGTCCAGTTCTACAAAAAAATACATTTATTTTCAGTCCTGGTTACTGATCATTCAATAATTTAGCTTCATATGCACTGCTACCATATCAACTTCACATGTTCCGCGTCATCATACAAATATTCCTCTGGCCTGTCTCCCAAAAATATTTCGATATTTTCAGTAATCAGCTTTTAATTCACGTAACCTGTACTTGTGAATGCGTATTGACACTGCATCGATTGTAAAACCTTCAATTTACCTTTTTTTTCGCGGGAATGCTGTTTAGATGGTACGTCATCAACCATGCCAACGGCCTATTTTTGCGTAATATAGTGCATGCTAAGATAAGGGTTACAAATTCCTCTTTGCAACAAGGAAAAGTGCTAAAAAATTCCGCATTGCAATTTCTATGGCAGTTTCAAGAGTTTTCTAGAAATTGCTCAAATCAGGAAAATCAAGAACTGTCAAAACAAGTAACATTGAGGTTATAATCACAACAATTTCAATTTTCATCTAATAAATTGGTCATTCACTCAACTACATCAAAATATCCTCCTTGACCTTTTAAAACTCGCGTCACTCGTTTCCTTCTGAAGAGTACCGCGTGACAACATTAGGCCTGTCACGGATGCCAAAGATTGGTCACGAAAGATCAATTTTGTTTCTGCAAAGTGGATTTACAGAAGGTATCATCTTTTTTTCAGGTGATGAGAGGCTGTTCGTAATCACTAAAGTAATGCTTCATCAAATTTTTCTAGAAACAATTTCTTTGAAATAGCTTTGTTCGGTGAACCCACACATAAGGCACAAATAAGAAAAGGCCAAAAATATCTAAGTAAAAAACAAGCTTTGTTGATCGACTAATTATAAAATAATCACCAAAACAAAAAATTAACAAAATACGAAGATGATGATAAAAAACTCTAATTTCTTCTTTTACCTCTCACGGGCGGTTTGTATGGTGTTCCGAAATCTAACCTTTCTAACAAATTGAAAGCAAAATCAAAATCGTTTCAACACTTGAGATTCACTTCTCGCACCCCCCCCCCTCCCCCCAACTAAATTCTAACAGTTGAACGTAAACATGGGTCCATTACCTCTCTACTTGCAGATCTGCTACGGTCCCCTCCAAAGAAGCGCTAAGTGCGAGGCAAAGAGCTATTATTTGCGTGGCAAAGAGGCTATTTGTGATAGGGCACAATGATTAGGCTGTGCTATCCACATGCTCAACTTGTGTCTATCAAAGTAGCATTCTTCATTTAAATTTGGTTCAGAAGTCATTCTTAACTGTTACACACAGGTCTTATTTCTATACCTCATCAACATTCTAGTTGATCACTTAGATACACTATATCCATTCATAACTCGTTCCTTAACTTCAAAGCCAATGACAGCTCTCTCTAAATTAGATATTAGTGTATAATACCTTTTGGATATGGGTCCATCGAAATAACACGAAGCAGTCTCATTGATTTGAGGTACCAACATGCACCCAATAAAGACAGAACTTAGACAGGAGTATTCTTCATGCGAAAAAAACTCGAAATTTAAAAGGGAAATTCCAGCCCCAACCAAAACCCCAATTTTGATATTTAGTACTAACACAAACTTCACACCACCTTAAGAAAATCAAGGTTCAAATGATCAGGGATGGTCAGAGTCTCTAACGACACAGCTGAAGGAGTGAAAGGCAATGTAAAGGGATAACTGTACGCTGTATCAGTCATCAGGTACATTGGGTCTGTATTATTATGCCTGCACTCCACTACTGCACGAATCACAGACGAAGGTACTCGGGCCTCGTACTCGTTCGCTGGTGTGTACATGGACAAAATCTTCTGAACCTAAGAAAATTTAAGCAATTATCATAATTAGTAGTAATCAATGAACACTGCAGAGGATTTTCCACTTCTTTTGGCCTAACATCATCTCCAAGGATGAACTGCTCCGTTGAACGAGTGCAGCACCCATCAGAGAAGAAGATGGGAGTTGGATCAGCCATGTACTTCGAATGCCATACCAGCATTGCCTGCCCACAGTCCTCCTCCATGGACTCCCGACGGCAGACAAAAGAGGCTTCTACAAGGAAACTTGGAGGAGAACCGTAAAAAGGGAAATGAGAGACAGAGGGTGGGCATAAATCAGCCTGAGCGACTGGCAACGGAAAGAAATGGCATTCTCCTGACGATGCCTCATGTGCAAAGACACACGAAGAGGACTAACTAGCTACCTAATAGATATTGGTTTGACTGAGCTTTCTAGCTTTTGATTTAACTCTTTAGATTCTTGTTTTTCCAAGATCGCTTAAAAGACAAAACGTGACTCTAAAATGACCTCTAGATGGTCTTCTGGGGATATTCATCAGTAAATTGAAGTGTTCTCCATACTTGTTCTGCCCCTCAAGACCATTAAACCATAAGTGACACCTGCAATAGGTCTCCAGCACAACCCTCTCTTGTTGTGTCATGGTTGACACAGCTATAAGTTCTTGAATTTCTCGAACTTTTCTCTGAACTGAGGCAACCATGATACGTTTTCCAAAACAAGTCCGCGATTCATTTCACCGATTAATTCAAATACACAAATTTACAATAGTTTGAATTTGCGCCGTTTACTTAAAAGAAAAAACATCAAACAAACAAATGTCGTCCTCTCTATCTGTGGGCCTTTTTCCCCTGTCGTGTTGGTGTTGTAACCAGTTTGTTTTCCGAGTTACCACCGTATTTGACATCTTAATTTTCTGATGATGACTACAAATCCGCCAGCAGCGATTATCTTACCGGTCTGCAGGTAAGTAAAGCGGTTATCTTACCTATCAGCAGGTAAGTAAAGCGGTTATCTTACCTGTCTGCAGGCAAGTAAAGCGGTTATCTTACTTGTCAGCAGGTAAGTAAAGCGGTTATCTTACCTGTAAGGTACTAAGAGAACTACAGACTTCACAAATCGCGTCCACGTCTTCCAACGTTTTTTTGTTGACCTGAAGTAATTGTGTTGCTTGTGTGACATTCTCCAAAGCCTCCACAATACCTCTGCCCTCCAGTTGGTTCAGCCGGACCCAGTCCTCCAACTGGCTGAGGTTAAATCTAAAGAACAAAAAAATTAATTAACTTTTCGGTTTTCTTTATTTCCCTCTCTGAGCATGCCTCACTTACCAGGTAAAAAGATTACCAAGCAATAAGATTTAGGTGCTAATATTCTGTTACTATGCATGGATTCGGTCATTCTTGTTTAGTCATTTTCTTTGGAGAAATTTGGATTTTGGTGATGAGCTTTTTACATTACAATTAGGTTTGGTATTTCAGCGAAAAAGTAAAGTTTTATATGATCACGGACCTGATGTGCATTCCCCTTAACCAATGACACAAGTCGTTCCTTAACAGAAGGTTGTTCATCATGTTGGCACCAATGCAATAAAAGAGCTAAATTATTATGTAAAACAAAACAACAACCACAGTATCAACAAAGTATTGTTGAAAAGAAATCGGCAAAAGCAACATCAACAAAATCCAGAATGCAAGAAACAAATGATACTACTTAGTCTACCTGACTTACCTGTCTAAAAACCTGTATGATGATTTCCGGATCCACGCACTGGGCATTAAGTATGGCAAGGGAGTTTGACAGCTGAAATCAAAATATACTTGCAATCTTTAAATCTGATTGGCGCGATCAAATGGGAGCTTGACGAAAGAAAAACTGTAAAATCAAAGTTCTTTGTTCTTGTCGGAATTTTAGATAAATTTACAAAAACTTACGTTACAATGCAGAGTAGTAAAAGGTCGAAAAAGGTGAGGAGCAATTTCAATAATACTCATTAATCCCAAGATGATATCAAGCGATGCAAAACTTTCGCAAATGGCCGTGTAGAAAACTTAAGACTGATGTAGGAAGTATTTTTGTGACATTTCCTGAGGAATTCACCCACCATCTTTGTGACAGACTTCACTGTGATGTCAGCATGAGTTTTGGATCGCCCACCGAATAGTTTGGAACTGGACACGCCTGGAATTGAGTCGTACTCAAGCATTCCAGGCACTGCGAATAACAAACAACGACAACAACAAAAAGTGAAGCTTGGTTGACAATAGAGATATAACGACATAATAGCATGAGTATGACAACGCGAGGAGGTTATTATGTCATCAAGTTAGTAATTTAAATACGCAGACATAACAAGAAAATAGCGACTGGAACAATTAGTATGAACCGTTCACACTAGCTGCACAATGGAAAAAAATACATCAGAACGTAGTTATTTCATCATATAGAGGCGTGAATTTTAATCTAAATCATGTGGGAATATAGCGGGTTCAGACTGACATACTTCGTTGTCAAATACTGACCGATTCTCAAGAAATTAGGCTGCTGTAACCTATCCTGGATTGCAAGTCAATCACAGGTTCGTAGGTTTCCTCCCCCTCCCCACAAAAACTTATCAGGTTTCCCTGACAGCTCGCTGGTACTCATTAAGACTTCTGAGGGATGGGGGATGGGATGGAGGGGGGGGGGGGGAACCGGGGGGGGGGGAAACCGGGGAGGATGAAAGTTGAGAGAGGGAAGTGTTCTCTTCTTGAACTAAAGACAGTACCCCACCTGTGTCTTGAACCATGGCACCACCAATTAGCTTACTGAGTCACTATTTGTTTATCACTCCCATAGGATCATTGTGACAAGTCACTTTACCTATCATATGTTGTATAGCTTCCCATATACACTTGACTAAATCTTGATAGACATGTATGGCCAGGTCGCTCAGTACCTGCCGGTACTCTGTCAGGTCAAAGTTTTTCAGACAGTGTTCGTTTTGTTCTGGAGTGTTTTGCACTTGAAACGCCTGAAAATACAGACAAGCGTATACATTTTAAGGATTTAATTCAATTAGTTCATTGGCTGATGACAGTTTTGGAACAGAACTGCCTACTTCTAACGCGGATCACTACTGAAAAAAAAAAGGCTCTCGAAACACTTGCAACGAACCATAATCGAACTCAGAACAACTTGGAAGTCAGAATCTAAGGGCTATCTGGAGATTTAACCGTTTGGGGTGCTTCATTCATTTCTAATGTATTAGCTAGGATTTTTCCATTTAAGTTCCGTAATAAAAAAAAACGAGTTTCCTGATTAAGGTTCAGACAAAAATGATAATTAAAAGTCACAGAGAAGTAACCAATGTTGACGAACGTTATAATGGTTTTGTACGTTGCAGCCCTAACATTAAACAAACGCAAACAAAAGGTGACGAAACTATTATGCAAAATAAACCAGAATTCATAAATGGATAAATACAGAAATAAAGAAATGATTAAATAACAGAAAAAAATAAACATTTGTGATCTTAAGTGTTACAAGAACAACAAGCAATTAAAGAACATTAAATATGAATCAAGTCGGCAGAGAAGAAAGATGAGCAAAAGACATTCAAAGAAAATTGTTTTACAAAATGTGACAACCAAATTCGCCTTGGGTGTAAAGAAGGAAAAAGAAACCAGATGGTGCGGATACAAGCGTGCATTCAGCGAGAAAAACAAACCACGAAGTGCACAATAAGAAAGGTTGGTGGCAAACTAACATCTTTGATGTAATCCTTCATATAACTCCACTGTTTTAACAGAGATGCGGACAGTCCGTCTTCATCGGGTCGTCTTACAAACCACTGAAGAATTTTCAGTGAGCAAAGCGAGAATGAATGAGAAGAGTCAGAAGTTAGACACTGAAAGTCACATCACAAAGTTACACCACTGTGACCTCAAAACAAAATGCTGATGAAGAACGCAAGGAAGATCGGTAAAATAATGTTAATCATTGATCAATACTTCGAGAAGAAAAGAGCAAAGTTGCGGCAAATTCTCTATTATATGCAGGGAAACTTTTCGTCTTTTTTTCATGCATGTCAATTACGGCTCGAATTCTTGTAAATCAAAGGCTGGCGCTATTTCAAACTGTATTTCCGCCTCGGTTTCAAAGCGAGGTCTGGCGCAAACTTTTAGCGCAAAACCATTCATATTCTTTTCCTTTTAATTAAAGATGAAATTCTTCTAAAACGAAACATATTTTGGATGGAAATCGGCTTTTTTACAATTAATGACATTACATGCAAAAATACAACGGTGTTAGTTTGGTAGTTACAGCTTAATTATCATAAAACATCGCCAAAAACAACAACAACTGTGGCAACAAATGATACAAAACTTCTGAATGATGGAGATTGAGTGTATTTAAACAAAAATAAAGCCCTCTTTACTAAAACTGTATGAAAAAAAAATCAAACAAACTAAAAAAAATTAAAGATACAAGAAGTGTGAGTAGTTAGGCCTTTGGATATCATGTTAAAAGTGAACTTCAGTGCTGTAGGCTCGGTTTTTGGCCTTACTCTCGAGTAGGGTTGGGAAGGGGGCGTGGGCTCCATATGCGAACAGCGGTCGGTGATTGAGCCTATTGAAGTTATGGATAAACTTACTTTATCTCCACTGTACTGCTTCATGTCATGAAGAAGGCGCGACGTATTTGCCAGCCAAAATGCCAAGATATCAAGATCATTGGGGTTTTTCTGTTGATCAAAAGGAAGCCAGTTTTTTTTCAATGTAAGGATCACGGATCTATATCAAGCTAAACCCGAGTACAGTAGATACATAATTTTTTTCCCTCTCTCATGTAATTCGTCTAAGAATGTCGCTTTTTTAGAAAGTGGCTAAATTGAACTCACAGTTCTTCTATTGAAGGACAATGCACATGTAAAGTAATTTCTGGCGAATCTTAAAAAAAATAGTAAAAAAGATAGGAGATAAAAAAACAGCTCTTTCTGGAACATTTTCCTTTGAAGGCATGAGTTGTAGGGTAAATCATAACAAATAAGGTTACAACAATTGAATGCAAGTGACCAAGAAGTGATTGGTTTCAGTCTTCCATCTAGTTGGTTGAGCATGTACATTGTTGCGCAAGTTTCAACATCAAAAACAACGCTTAATGAAGTAATAAGAGGATTTTTTTCGATAGTTAATTAAATAAGAATTATCTGATACACTGTTTACCTTGACTACTTTTCGAATGCTGTTTATACTGTTAGTCAGCAGACTCTGCATACGCCGGTCATCATTTACGTGATCACAATGCCGAATGCACATGAACAGAATGTGCGCGGGGAGTCCTGGGATAGCCTCTGCCATGGATTTGGGGTTCATATCAGTGATGAGGAATTTGATAACTTTTTCTTCGTCCTCGCCTGAAAATTCAATCATTCCACGGATTTTGTGCTGTCTTAATTGCGGTAGAGGAGGAAGAAGATCCTACCAAAGTGAACATAAAAATCAAAGCATTATTTGCTGCCTACAGAAGTGACTACGACAATTCGATCGTTGTTCAACTGTAATTACGTGACATCCAACAACATCGTTACTAACCATTGCATTCTCTCATACGTTTGCTAGCAGACTGTACTTGGTTATCATGTCGCTTACTCTTTGCAAAACTTTGCATCAAACGTTGGTTTAGAGCAGTTTCCTTGCACACGTTAAGATCTTTGGGTCAGCCGGACACACGAGAAAATACGATTTTTCGCACGGGTTAAGGTGAACAATTTCACCAAAACTGCCAACCGTGATCGATAACAAATACTACACCACATTGATTACTAACTTCAGTTAAAATAGATCAACAAGAAACCAGCAAAGCAAACAGTAAACAGAATAACTACCCCTTCCATGTGTGCATGCGAGGATTTCCTAAGCAGTCCGGTATGCCTCATAAACTGGAGGAAACAATTGATTGAATGCTAAGTGAAAGTTTAGGACTAGAAACCGGTAAACCAAAAGAGTCACAAGTATTATGCACAATGTATTCTTTAATAAACCTTTATCACGCAGCGCCATCTTGGGTTGCGTGACACACCAAATCGAGGCTGGACGGGCATAAGGCTTAGATTTTGTGTTATATTACAGTGTTTTGAGTGAAGATTACAAGCATGCATGGACCACGATCATTGATGCTTTAATTTCTGTAGTAACGACAAACGAAATAAAAGTGGTGAGAATTTATCTTTCTTCAATTTCTCTTCGAATGATTTATTGAAATCGAAATGGATTGCCGCTACAAGGCAAGATGAAGGGATTTCAAGGTAAGAGTCGCGTCGTGACCGGTGAGTTGTTAGATGCACGTGTTATTAGCGATCGCCTTTTCCTTTCGATTGAAGACTCGGCCAGCAGGTTTTTATGACTATTGAAACGGATTGAATTGAAAAAGAACTGACGTCGCTTATCTTCTGCTTGCTGGTCCGCAAAATATTTTTACTCTTGCAATTTGTTTTGTCGGCGGTCTTTACCCTCCTTGGTTCATGCAAACTGCGATGTTTTAACGTGTAAACTCAGTTATAATCTTATACATATCTTCTGGCTTGAAGTGAGCCGAGCACACCAGAGTAGAGCCTTTCTTTATCTGACAAATTCGTTTAAAACCGCAAATTATGACGCGAATAAACGAGGCAGGAGAATCTCATTATTACATATTACCAAATTCGAGTTAATAAAAACAAACAAAACATAACCATGTGCGTTTCACAGTTTGTGCCCAAAAGTAAATTAAAAAAACATAATGTAAAAAGAATATTCAATTAAGTAATTTAATCCAGTGTTATGGATATGAAATAAATAAATATTTTATAGATAAAAAACTGCTGGGCAACTTTGGAACCTTGGGCAACATACTTGCAAGCCCTGCTGTAAGGGCAATTATTTTGGGCTTCCCAATAAGCTACTAATAATATTTACCCAGGCCGAAGAAAACTATGAAAAATTCATTCAGGAGATTTTTCTGATCTTACCAACTTTTCAGCTTTTGGTTCTTGACCAGATAAGAAACTTTGAGCTCTCCGTTTCTGCTCCACTTCACCTATAAAATAAACAGTTACCAACCAATTTAGTAGAACTGACAAAGACATCTTTGCAATAAAACTGCTGTTAGTCTGACCTCTCCACGACTGTGCTCTTCCTCGGAATGGAGTCAGTGCTGTTGTTCCACCTTTCTTGTACTCTTCCAGCTCTGCCTCCAGTTTTTCAACTTGTTCACGGAGTTCCTGAATAGTAAAAAGGGCTTTTATAAGAGCTCTGCGCTATTTTTGGTAAAACTACGACAAAACCAACCAAATATTCCAGTTAGAGCAACAGGCTAAAAAAAAACTTTTTTTTCTACTTACCACGTTCTCTGTTACCAGACGACCAACTTCTTGATTGAAATTCCCATCCATAGATGACAAGGACGCACCACGCCCCTAAAACAGGATATAAATATTTTGGCCAGCCTAAATCATACTCAAATCAAAAATAAAGCAGGAGTATTATCTACACATAAAATCGGAACTGTCAAAAGATGGTAGAATCATTTCCTCAGGGGCGTGAGACAAAGCAAAGAAAAGGAGATCGGCGACAGTGCTACAAAAGTGTCGTTCAAGAGTTGACTTCATGACCTTTGGAGTGCTGATTCCCAAAACTTCAAACCTTTAGTTCCTCTGCTGGCCGAAGTTTTTACATGACAATCTCTGGCTGGGCAGTGCAACTAAAATTGACCACATTTACTAAGCGAACATTCGAGAGCAAAATTCCTGCTGCTTATTTCAAAGAGTTAAAACGTTCTTTTGAGAGAGTTCGAACATACCGTTAGTAACTGTGCCTTTTCCTTCCAAAGCTTGTCATTAGCTGCCCTCAATTCCTTTTCCTTCTGAATCAATTCTTGCAGTTCACTCTGCAGAACGTTGTTTGCCTTCTTCAAACTTTCCGCCTGCAGTATGTAAGCGCTTTCATCAGGATTAGCTCGTAACTGTTCCTCTGCATTATGCATGCCCTTAGCGACAGAAGCCATTCTTACAAGTTCTTCTCTCAGTCGGTTCTTCTCATTCTCTACCTGGTCGCGTTCGGCCGACATCTCATCCATTCTCTCCTTTATCATGTCCCATTCCGCCTTTTTATCGATATTTCTCATACTTACGAGTTTTCTTAGAAGTTCAAGTTCAGAATTTATCTTGTTGATTTGCTGCTCGAGGCTACTTTTCGCTTGTTCCAACAGTTCTCTCTCATGTAGCACTTGATGAAACTTTTCAGATTCGATAACCTGATTTTCACTTGGCGGTTTCTGTTCCCATGTAGTTTCTGCCGCAATACGGGGTATATCTTCATTCGCTTGAATCTGTTCAGATTCCATTAATTTGTCCTCTAGTTCGCGTATTCTTTTTCTCAGTCCTTGAACGAGCTTGTTCTTTTTAATTCCAACTTCCACGTTTTCATCTTGTTGCTGTTCCCTCTCATCAGCATCCTCTTGAGAATTTTCTGTTATTGAAATCAATCAGAATTGAGCCCAGCGCAAAGGTTGGAATTATCTTCAGTGTAACACTTAACACAATCTGCTTAGTGAAAAATTCACCTGTCGATTAATGAGTGACGTACAGGCTAAAGTGACAAAAAGCCATGGAAATCAACATCTATGCCGCCATCTTGAGTTACAGACTGGATGGAGTTCCTTCATCTCAAACACAAAATGCGGCTAAAAGTTTGGTTTTCAGAAAAAAGAAATAACACACCATCTCACATGTATTTACAGGACATATGTGAGAACTTTCGAACACGCAGAAGAAAAGCGCCGAGGAAGTTCACCTACCTGAAAGTGCCTTGTCCAAAGTTCAAACGTGTACCTCAAACGGCAAACGTGACCGCTAGAGTCTGGTCACGTGACTCTTGGCGGTTTGCGGTCACACGCATTCACAAACAAACATGGATCTAAAACTCTCTAATTTGTTGCGAGGAGACAGATTTCCTTACAATATACCCTGAATATTTCAAAGTTAAGTTAAATTATTATCCAAATTCAAACCTCTTCTAGCTCCTTCTTTGCTTCTTCTGGCGTGTTCCAGTTCTTTCCGTGTAGCTTCAAGTTCTCGCCCGGCAACTATTGCTCGTTCTTTTTCTTTAACCTATAAAAAGGAACAAACGGTAAAGTATATCAAATCATAGTACTGAATAATTGAATCAAATATATGAAATTCTTCTAAGTTACCATGGTGAGAGATTCCATGAGATTTCAAAGCAAATCGGAAATGAAGAAACAACAACGTGCCACTTAAATGGTCTAGTGTACATGTAAGGAAATTACACTTTACAGAGATGAAAGTAGCGAGCTTGCATAGCTTGAATTTTGGGCGTACTACCAACAGTGCTAAAGTCTGATCGTTCCCCACTTTCTGCAAACATCTACTGAGCAGAGAACAAGGAGGAAAAATATAAAGAAACTTCCCATTCGAAGAAAAAGAGAAGGCACCTACATGGCAAGCCCCAGGGTCAGGTTTCCAAGAGACATACTGTGGAAGTTGTTTGTCAAGCCTGCACACAAACATATCAATCTTAGGAGTACCCAGAATGTCAGTACTCTTGGAAAATATACCCAGGTGGAGCTGCCACTCAGTTCTCCCATAAAACTGTCTAAAACCTTGATCTGCCTCCACATTGAGGACACCAGGCAAATGGCATGCAATCAGCCAAATATCATTTTCCAGGCAGCACATCCACACACTTTTTGGTAAGTTGTTACATGGAGAAGATTTCCCCCCACTGCATTTAGGTAACACACAGTTGTGGTATTGTCGCTTTATATGCACAAATGCTTCCAATTAAATAGAGGCAGAAAAGATTTTACACATTACAGTAAACTTACAGTAGTTCGAGTTCATTAATGTACTTTTGTTTTTTAATAGCAGACTACATGCCTTGGGCGCTTTGGCCATTGCATATTGCTCCCCAACCTAATTTTGATGAATCGGTTGTCATTCAATAGTTGGTTTGTCTGTGGTAATGTTTTTGCATGCTGTAGGTAAATTAGAAACCTACCAAAGAAGGTCACTAATTGAATCTGGAGAGTGTCATTAGTTGCTTCATAATTGCCTTTATTTTGTTGCAAGGCTGTATTTTGTCAATTTCAAGACTTCTATAAAACAAAGATTTTGGCTGGATGGGTTGAGATGGGACAGTTTCTGTACTTAATGTTTTCATTTTTGTCACCGAAAAGAGCATAAATTTCAAAAAACGTAAGACAGACAAAAACTTAATATATCTGAACTCACACATGTGGTCTACTGCCACTATTGTCTAAATACTTCTAAGTAACAATGAAATACATCGGTGCCACGCTTACTATTGTCTCCTTCGCAGCCGTTGTTTGGTCTCGTCATAAAACGCCTTCTATTTCCCGTTTGAGAGAGAACGCGTTGCGTGACGAGACCAAATAACGGACTACACTCACTGCCGTTCCTCCAACACAGAGGAAATCAAATTTATTCTTCTACAGTTGGTTATCTCAAATTTTGCATGAAAAGAAAGCTGAAACTCTGTCGTACCTCTCATAGACCCTAACCAAAGATATATTGCGATCTCGATTAAGTGAAGACACATTGAACAAGAGAAAAGGATAATATTTCAAAGAGGGCTCCTTGATTGGTTGTTGTCTATCTGGACTTTGCCCTCTGTGTGTGAAATACGTGATAAAATGCAGGTTGTTTTACAAGGAATTAACACGCAATTCGGTTAAGTCCAAGGTAACTCAAAGCGACTTTAATTCGTAAACAAAGTTAACCTTGGAAGAATTGTGTAAAATTCAATATCAGTAGCATTTGGTTCCATGTGGAAATTTTTCAGCGGGGTTAGACAATGCGGTTAGAGTATGTGATAAACAGCCGTTAGTTGCTTTCAAGGCATGACCCATGATAGCGCGACGTCCTTTTGTAGCAAAAATTGCTAACTGTTCTCTTAGTATAATGATTGTGCCTGTTCTTATTTGGGCTTGGGAACGTTATTTTCAGGGTACTTGGTCGAAATGTAGTTGTTTTGGGCGTGTGCGTTGCGAGTAAAGGAGCGGAAAAACACGTTTCAACGTAAACTTAGACAACGAAAACAAATGCAGAAGACCTTCATATCCCCGATAAATTTCCGACCTTAAACCGACGAGGCTCTCGCGAATGCCCCCATTTACTACTCATTACCCAACCATTACACTTAACAAACTGATTCCAAAATTTCTTGTTCATGTCCTTCTTTGCGCAACGCCCCCTTGATCCATGCCTCATTTGCAAGAAAACCATACACAAAGGCTAAGATTGGGTGTAAGATAGCAACTTGCTGTTTTATGACTGGTGCGAGATACATACCCTAATGGCGCAATCTGATTGGTGCGAGATACATACCCACAACGTGCGATCTAATTGGTGCTAGCAACATACCACTCTATACCCTAACATGGAGTTTATTTATTTTCCATAAAAAAAAAAACTCAACACAGGGTCCATGCTGGACAGCATCAGACTGGACACCAACAACCCAAGTGACATCGTGCAACTTCTCTCAAGTGAAATTAAAGTTTCCTGTAAACAATAGGTGGCTAGCAGGCCAAATTAATTCTTTCTGTGTATACTAAATATTTTCATGTTGACCGGAGTCTAATATGACGCCAAGAAATGACAGTTTTCTGACTTTCCCCCATTATAAGGACTCCGTGAACTCAATAGTTTTAGAGCGTCTGAATTTTATTTTTGCATTCTAATCTGTGGATGCTGCCGTGTAAATGAAGCGTCGTCAATATATCCAACATTCAAGAGACACTCGCTTCGCCAAGTGCTTACTAGACACATATATGTTTAAATCTCTTGGCGCCGAAGCTACACCATTAGGTTGACACATGTTTTGAAACCACCAACTTCTCCAGAGAAATTTACGTATTTTCTGTTCAACTGCCATAGGAACTGTGTAGTACGCATCTGCATGGTCGATTGAAGCCATACAACGGTGTTTTCCTTCATTCCCGTATAGCACATGCTAAGCTCTCCTTGTTAAATGCTGATACTCGATGGGTGCGATTAAGGCAAACTGAAGTCCAAATTCAGTGTTTTTTTACTGTGTTAGGTGCATTTATGAATTATTATGGAACAATTTTCCTTCATTTTTTTTTCCTCGAACAATAGTTTTCATCCAAAAACAAAGGGTTTGTGGTGATAATTGCTCTATAGTTGACCGTGGTACGTCGGCTTATACAACCCTAATTTCAGCGGTTCTTTTTTCAGCGTGTGACGTAGTTTCTGGGATGAATGTCAACGAACGGCAAGAAAGGGGCGAGTTTTATTTCGGACTTGCTCGTGGGAAAGAACTGGTAGTTTTCCAGGAGAAAAAAATTGGTGGCGAGGTGAAGCAAAAAATTATTTAAGCGCCTCTCCTATTAATTAAGGAAAAAATTGGTCTTCTATAGATACGCATACTTAGGCTTTCGTCACACGATGTCGCTGAAACGTAGTTACATTTCCAGATCATTTGCGACGGGCATTCTATACTTGGCCTGACCTCTATGTTTTCGGAAGAGTCTCCACATTAATTTCTAACAGAAACTGGTAATTTAAGAAATTTCATCGTGTCCATCCTCTTTTCCCAAGTTTGTTTATTCTTTTTTTAACATTAGTTTGGCAACGCGTTTGTTAGTCTGGATTTGCAATGACATGTACTCTATAATTGTTAAATTCTTGGCTTACGCAAGAAGGGAGATAAAAATGCAGAAGCCTGAGTTGTTTGGAGATTATCCTTCTGTCTGTTCTTGACGATTGACGAGCCCTCGCTGCTACATTTATTTTGATTACTTGGAAGCTCAAAACAGACAGACTGCGCGGCGTTTCGTTTGTAACCGTGACTCAAGGTATACAACTGGTATATCCTACCAATGCTTTCGCGACGGCTGAAGCTCTACGACCTCAGTGTCTGGCAAAGATCTCACGAGCGTATCTCGTCGTTTCGAAAAACGAACTACGGGCAGGGCCGGTGCTCAGACACATTTCACAACAATGACTGCTTCGAACGATACTTGAAAGCAGAACATCTTGGTTTGAAACCCAGATCTACGCTTACAATGGTGCAATATCCACGATTTTTTGGTCCCTGTATACCATCGCAAAAAACTATCGACTATCGTCGTGGGTCCGGTGTGGGGGTTAGAGAGAAAGCCATAAAAGATCGTTAAGTGAATCGTGCATTACTGTCTTACAAAATGGCTTGGTTGTTGCAAACGTCCTAAGGCTGCTCATCTTGGTCGGCATGCTTGATAACAAATTGAAAGGTGAATGCTGTTTGGTGCAATAACAGGTTTATATCTTAAAGGGGTATCACCCCGATTAGGTTCCCTTTGAGAACATAAGGTTATTCCCACAGAAAAGTTTTTTCTTCTCCTTAAGCAAAACAATTTCACTTCTATTTTTCACGTTGTTTGGACCACTAAGTCAGCAAAATTGTCTCAGAATACAGAATGATTATGCTTAATTCTTGGTACGTTTTACCTTTCCGCTTGTTTAGGCCGCCACTTTAAACAAAATTAGTACAAGTTACTAACCTCGAATTGTGGATATTATCGTAGTCATTCTTATTAAAATGCACTTTTTAAGCTTCTTTACTTCTGTGTGAATAAAAACTTAATACACCTGTAAATCCTAAGTTAAAATTTTGGAATTAATCCACATACGTGCAGGCTTTCAAACACAAGGAGGGCTGGTCAGGTTGTTATCTTTTGCAAGAAAATTCCCATTGTATTATTGCCATTAACCATATGGTAGCATAGTTTATCCCCACACCTACATTTTTCATTCTCTCAAATGGCACTAATCCTATAGCGGGGAGCGGGGTCACCATAACAGAGTTAATATTTTTCAGTTATAGCATATATAGCCTCTCTAACTGCACAACCTAGTTGTTAATCGAAGAGCATGCATTTTCATCTTTGGAATAGTCTCTTTCTTTTGATGTAGTGGATTAAGGGTAAGTACATCAACCTCAGTACAGCCGCATCCTATCCATTCCCAGATGATTTAGGAGCCTCACAGTATGTTGGTCGAGTCACAAGCAGTGCAAGTGAATTGCCGAACAGGGTGTGGATTTTGGAATCCTTCAATACTCGATGGTCTCCATTTGATGATGCAAATCTACTGGTACCCAAGGCGAGGTTGATGTTGTGTGAGCAGCACTCAGACTGAAGTAAGTATTCCTTACGGTGGAAATTGTAGATAACAAGGAAGAAGCCCTGAAGCTGCTGCCGGTCCCCCAATAAGTCTTTTTCAAAAAAAGATGGCGTTTACCTTCCCACAAAACAGGAAGATTCAGAATGATTCGAACATGTCAGGATCAGACAACGAACACCAAGGGAATAAAAGGTGAAAATTCACAGGAATCATACTAAGTACATTGTATTTAAACAAGAGCTATTTAAATTGTTTTCAGTATTGTCCTGAGTGTGGTGCAGCTGTGATTAAGATGTAACCAATCCCACCAGGGAAGCCAACTATATGTCACCAGTAGAATGCATTAATAATCCTATGACGTACTCCTGGCAACGCCAGCTAATGCTTGAGGGGATGGCAGCTGGAAATGTTATTGCTGTCATAATCTATATTGGTCAGTGGCTCTACCTTTAAAAAGGTAGCCCATCTTTGACAGATAACCTTATTTTGAAATTTGTCCTGTGAGAAAACATGTTTATAAATGTTCAACACAAGTACTTATAACCCGTAATCAATGAGTTTCTGGGCTTAAAGAACAAAATTCTCAACTTTTTCTGAGCTAGTGGGGTGAGATCTGTGGCTTACAGGGGGATGGGGGCACTGTTACAGGCCTGGCGTATAATGCAAAATACGGGTCATACCTCTTTTCGAGCCCACGATCTCATTAGTTTTTGTCTCCTGTACTGCTCGCCATTGTAGTTAGGAGAATTCAGTATTGCGATCAGCTCTAATAATCCTATAACTGATATTTTCTTGTATACTCCTCAGGCTAGCTTGCTCAATAATAGTGAGGATAAATATCTCCGGTTGGGTCACATCATGAGAGGTAAAAAAAGGGTTATCAAGATCCTCACCTCACGGTCAAATTGTTTCATGACTTTATCGAGCTTGATGCTTACCACCCTGTGATTGCAAAAAAAAAACACAAGTCCTTCTTACTACGCTACAGGTATCACTAAATCACTTCCCTCCAAGTTCCTACATATTGTGCTGACTTAACCGTTTTTCAAATCATTACTGAAATAACAAAAATTATTCATGCACTCAATCAAAGGAAATCAATCTGACAAACATCAACTCATTGGAGACCTTGGGACAATAGAATGATGATTAATTGACAATCTCCGATTTGACATTCAAACCACTTTTTGCTAACAGAAGCATGGCATGTAACGGCTGGAAATATGTGTTCCCTTACTGGTCGGTAAATTTGTGGACTTGCATGTAGAAGATCATGATTCATCTCTTCAACATCCTTGGATCACCAAGGGTGTATAAAGAAGATGTAAACATTTCCTTGATCCTGAGGTACCCTAAGTGGTTTTCGTTAGTTAGTTAGTCAGCTAGTTGGTTAGTAAATTACTCAAGGTGTTCTGACCTGTAATTATGATCCAGCTCATCCCTAGCTTGCATTTCCAGTGAAACCTGCACTTCCAAATCTCTGATTCTGCGGTCAGCTGCTTCAAGCTGCTCAATTGAAATGTAAGAGAAGTTCATAAAAGTTGCAGCAAGCCACAATTAGAAAGTATTACTCATGAACTAACTATTATTTGCAGGCATTTATCATGGTGATGCCCCAGTCAATGTCAAGTAAGAAAAAATGCCTTGAAAGAGAATTACCTTTGAGCGACTGTCATTCCCACCACCAGAACTATTTCCATCCTGAGGAAGTGAAGAAAAATTAATTTACCTCGTCATATTAGGATGGTAAATGAAACGAAAATTGAAGGCAGAGAGAGAAAGTGTCTTTTTATCATCCTCACCATTCCGTCTAAACCTGATTTGCCATGGAAGTTACCCCATCTAAAAGAAATTGAAATTCAGTGAATTAGTGAGAATAAGCACTGCTTGGTACTCCTTAATCACTGTTCAACTGTGCATTAGATTAAGCACATCAGGACATCAGAGACTAGTAAATCAAACAGACAAACATAATCAAAATCTGTAGGTCATTTGCCCACATAAATTGGACACGAATTTTTTCTACATTCTGTAAATACAGACTATACAGACTTCACTTACTTAGCACTCTCTGAATAACTGAATCCTATGAAAGGAAGATGATTCCCTGCAAAAGCCTGCCAAATAATTTCACACACGACAAAATTGAGTATACTAAAAGGCCTTCTACTCCTTTCACTTGATCTATCTCTGTATCTATATTTAGATGAGAAAAATATCCCTGTTCTGTCTTGATTCTAATGATACACTTGGCCGAAAAAGCACTGTTTCAATTATCATACCTCAATTTCAAAAGTTATACCCAATTATATCTGAGTGGAGTTGCCCTGAACGAGCTAAGTAATATCTTGTATTAACAAGTTTTAATTTTCAATGGATAAACCCAGCTGATTTGGCATGCTGAAAGACACCTCACTTTTAAAATTACTAGAAAAAATAAGTACACTAGCCCCTAATGACATCATTGAATTAAATGGATATAGAATGACTGCAACAGTGTCAATGCTGCATTACAGTTAAGCTGATACTGTTATTTCACCTAACAGAAACTAAAGAGTACCTCTGGAGGTTGAAGGAACTCCTCTCCACTATTAGGATCAGAAATGTCATCAAAGTTTGAGTAATCATAATCACTGGCCAACTCTGGGACCACAGGAGGAGTAGCTGTGCAAAATAAACAATAATATGATGAGCTGAACTATACAAGCATTTTGATTGATTCTTGCTTATGATCTATTGGAGGACATTTTCATAGATGATGTCACTAAGAAAAACACACTATTTAAAACAAATACACTGCATATTGATTTCAGGTAACACAGTAATAGATCACAGAATATCTTTCCAACCCATCCTTGACCTATTACTGAACAGACGCTGGGCTGTGTAGAATCCATTTGTTAAACGTTTGATTACTCAAAAAGACTCACAACCACAAAATGGAACAAAATTCAATGCCGAATGGACATAGTTTTAATTGCAGTCATAAAAGAAGGTAATAATGTTCAACAGAACTGCTCTGCAGCTCAACAGATAGGCCTCAATGTACCCCTATTATCGGTAAGTGCAACATGCACAGATGACATTAAAACTACTAGTTTTTGAGAGGTTTTTCTTTTAATAGGGTGGGGGAAGAGGGAGGCTTTTTGAAATTTGAAGTAAGAGACTAGTAACTTAAATAATGAAAAGGAGATCATTAGATTCTTTATGGCAAAAGCATTATTTAATATATTGAGTTTAAATCAGATATTCATCAAAAATTAGTCTGCAATAATTACCCTCTTTGATGGTGTCCCATTCCCACTGGTCATTAATGAAAAATTTATGGTTTTGTATTTCTGCAATTCCTTCCTGACCAATTCTTTGTGTTCTACAAATAATTCACACATGGGTTAAGAATCATTTTTTTATTGAAACAACCTTAAAATCAAACTGTCTGGCAATAAAACTCCTTTGAAGAAAACAAGGTGCGATAAAATCAGCCACATCATTTGATGTGATTTATAAAATTGTGGTTACCTGCTGTTTGACTAAAGGAATTGTAGGTCCAAAGAAAATCTAGTTGCAGTGAATTTTGATTTTTGAGGTTGCACAGCAAGGAAAATGACATGCAGTAATACTCCATACATACTGGCATAGTTTTAATCATGTATGGTCACATTGGTTTCCATTGCAAGAAAAACACGAAGAGCACACCTGATTCCATTGGTTGGGATGTTGGAACTGTCCCCCTTACAATGCCATCACGTTTCCTTACTAAATTTACTGGTACACATCTATACTCCTGAGTGAATAGGGGGGTGGGCCACTGTGCGAATGTGACAATAAGACCTTAGTGAGGGCCCTAACCCACACTTTTCAACCTAAGGACACCCCCCTAAGTGTTACAGCCACTGCATCTCCCATACCCAGAAGAGTATTTCCCTGTCAACCTGAGAGCTAAGAGATGTTTGTAACTAGGAATTCCTTATGTCTTAATGGAATGGATATCTTCCAGAAACTTAAGCAAACTGGTTACCTGTCAGTAAGAAAATTACGAAGTAAATGCTTGGCTTCTTTTGAAATTTCAATGTCATCAGGAAACTGAAGTGAGTTCTTATGATCCATGATCTTTCCTAAAGAAATTAATAAAAATAGTTCAAGCAGACCTGTAGAAAAGAAATTACCTGGAGTTACAGATGTATCTTAACTAAACTAAGATCAATCACACACCACATGAGAAAAGAAAGGAAACTCTGCACTTCATAATTCTTTGAATGTCTATATCATTTGTGGATAAAAGGAAAAAACCAGCAAAGTAAAGATCAGGTGTGGTTACCTTAGTTTGTTGTAAATGAACATTTTTAAGTTAGTGCCATCTTCAAGTAAGCTCTTCTGCTGAGTAAGCACCACTCTGACTAGTCTAAAACTTTAAAAGTGTTTTCCACGCAAATATGGTAGAGATTTACATTTTCACTGTAATGGCCTTGTTGATAATTTCGATTCTTGGATGGTCCCAAGATCGTTTTCTATGTTTCTTCAAGTGAGCACAGGATGGAGGCTAGTCAGTCAGTGACAAAAGACCTTCCAAAATCCAAGCTATATTGTGATGGGTTTCAAGGAAAGGTTCATAAATTGAGGTTCATGTTTATTTGTTACAAGTAAGGTGAGAACAAGACGAATGTTTTAATATCCCTGGTATGGGAAAACAGTTTCAGGGGCCCAGATCTATGACATTAAACCCTCATTTGCAACGTTGGAATTGCCAACAACTGCACAACAAAATTTGCATACCATGGGTTTCTACAATTGAGTCAGCATCAAACGGAGTGTCACCTAGAGTTTTTACAAAAAGAGATACAACTGTTGACATCTATTGAAGGTATTGGATTTAACAACAATTGAAAGTGTCAACAACCAAAGTAAGCTGCTCATGGGATTAGCTGACGATGGAATTTGTAAAAGAGTTTTCAAAATGTGACATCTCTGCTGTGAGCACAGCCCTTACAAAATGGATTTTGGAATTCCTAGGAATAAGAGGTGTGAATTCTAACAGTAAATTTGGACTGGGAAGTCCTAAGAATTCCCAACTGTGTCAACCCCGATTCTAAAAAACCTAGAAATTTCCAGAAATTCCAGGATAATAGCCAACAGGACTTCATATTCCTATAGGAACTCCTAGCAATTCCAACTCAGTGCACCAGTGACTTTCTCTGAAAGGTTGTAAATCTAAAATTAAAATTGCAAGAGAGCTGTTACGAGGGCATAAGTACTTAAATTCTTTACACCTAAATACTTATAAAAGTATAGAAAAACTCACCAATCAGTAACTCATATAAGGACACCCCTACACCCCACCAGTCACATTCACGGCCATGGTAGCCTCCACCATCTTGGGATGCGAGAACCTAGTGTAAAATAGCCCTCATTTTTTTAATTTGGACTTGATTTGAAATCTGCAATCTTGTTTGCAATCTTTCTTACCTCTGGAGAGATGTAATCTGGTGTACCAACAACTGTGTCTGATCTAACCATACCATCCTACAAGATAATTTTCAAAGTTTGACAAGCGTTTTAAAGAAACTGGCTGGCTGATATGCTCGGCAGTTGTTTGAGAGAAAAAGAAGAATCAATTCCTGAAATCAAATCCCCTTTGGAATTCATTAAACAAAGTGAAAAAAAAAATTTAACTGGGTTGATTCACAAAATGAATAAATCTAATGACTCCTTTCTACCGAGAACATTAAGACTAAATCTGGATGTACTGTAATTTAAGAAGGAAAACAATCCCTGTGGATTGCAAAAAATATATTTTAGAGAACCTACAAGAGCAGAGCAAGCTCCCAGGCTCAGTTATAAGCTTGTACCTCTGATGCTGGCTGCTGGCATCATCAATGCGGGCACCTACTTTGAAACTCTCTATTAACCTAAGGAAGTCTAAATGAAGTGCTAGTAATTTGTACCTTATCCATTCTCAAACATGTTCCAAAACCTGAAAGTTTGAGATGACCTTGTTCATCCAGAAGCATGTTTTTTGGTTTTACATCCCTGCATGAGAATAAAAACATAAAAAAAATCACATTTCAGAAAAATAAGCTAAAAGTCATGGCAGACGATTTCCACCATTCAAGCACTAAAAATAAATGTGAATACAGAAAAAAAAAGAGGAATCAGAATCAAAATGTTTATGTCAGGCTATGGACAGGATCATCCTCCTTCCCATTTTTAAAAAATTGAGACAATCACTACATCAAGATTTAAGCTAATTCATCAAATCAAGTTATTTATAGTGTAACAATCATGAAAATTTTGACACTGAGCAACAATCCTACCAAATGATTAAACCTCCTCACAATACCTGTGAATAAACCCCATGCTGTGAATAGCATCAATAGCTAACACCATTTCAGCACCATAGAACTTGGCCCACTTTTCAGGAATGTTGTAATTACTCATAAGATTCACCAAATCCCCACCTACAAACACAACAAATTTTCCAATTATATATTCTTCATTGGACAGTGTAATTTTTTCCTTTTTGAATTTAGAAACCAATGCCACAAAATTCATCATTACTGAAACAAGCCTGCATGCCCACTAAAATTGCTTTAACTCTTATACTCCTGAGATCTTAAACCATTTATTCTCACTATAAGTTGTATTAAACCTCTCTACAAGTTAGTTTATAGAATATGGTGTTACTACCACCTAATACAGCATTTTGCTGACTAAAATGGAGACTTGAGCATTTCACCAATCTAATTTCTTTGAAAGAAGTCTCTCATTCATCAAATTTGATGAAATGTTCTTTCATAGACACAAGAAATTCTCACATTGACACCATAGATGTACACTTATTCAGGAACCACCCACTCTATTTATAACATTAACAGTATGTTTCATTCACCGGCCATGTAATCCATAACCATATATAAATTTTTAGCATCTTGAAAAGCAAAATGTAACTAAAAAGAAAAAAAAAGAAAACATAAGTTCATAAATGTTCAAAATAAAATATTTGGGTTATCTATCTTTAACACAACCACCCTAAAAATTATGGTATTGTAATGGGGGAGAGGGCGGAGATGGAGCAAAGGGAGGGGATCAAAGGGAGGGGAGCAAAGGGAGGAGAAGACTGGCAGGTTTAATATAAATCAGTTTCATTTTACATTGGGAACTCGTTAACAATTGTCTGAAACATTGTTGTCAAAGATTTTAATGCATTGTTATCAAGAATTGTCTGAAACATTGTTGTCAAAGATTTTAATGCATTGTTATCAAGAATATCATAAAGTTATTTTTGTTTGGAAAATTAGAGGAAGTAGATTTTCACTCAGCACTAGTTCCAATTAACTCAATCAATATAATTACCTCAATTAATACAATCAATTTGTTCCAAATTAAGACATATCTTTACAGTTGAGGGCAACATTTGCAAAGTTTATTGGAAACAACTGAAATAGATCATTCCTAAAGCATCCTAAAGGGAGTCATGAGTTAAAGATTGACAGCTGTTCATCTTGAGTGACAAATTGCCCTCAAGTCTCTTATGTGCATGCAAGAGTCCAGAATTTTTATTTGTATTGGTAGGCTTCAAGAACAATTTAGAGCATGTGAAAACACCGTGTGTATAGGGTCACATAATTCACATGCTTTTCATAGATTTTTCACGCGCTTTTTACATGGTAAGACCTTGTCCAGATTTTACCATTATGAGCATCTGAGCACAAGTAGATATGAGTATACTAACCTTCACAATCCATGGGCTGGTGGTATGAGCCATAACTTCACGCTCTTCCCAAAAAAAAGCTGAATCGGATCTCTTGATCTGTTAGGAAAAAAAAAGAAGGTTAAAGAAAACCTAGGCCAGCAACTACCATCTCTGCCTGAGGTAATGGAAGAAGTTTTTGATCTTTGGCAAATGGTATTTTAATGATTTCTAGAATAATGTGTTAACCACCATAGTTGCTTTTCTGAACTTTTCAAGAGAAAGTTACACCCATCAAACAAAACAAATAGTTTTTTTTTTCAACACAGCAGGAGAAAATCAATTCACCAATTGGCATGGTGCAAGACTCTATAAAAACAACATCTTGGGTGACTTAAACTGCTCTTGAGTTTTATCATTGTTTAGAAAACATGGCAGTTGCCATCTAAGATTTAAGAACGACTTATGGATTTGCAATGGATTTGCAATGTAGAATACATGCTTGGTGCACTAACAAGCCATCATTGAACAAAACTAGTGAGCTGACTAAGTTTATTTTTTCCTTTTTTGATTTTAATGTTCTGTATTTTATACCCTTTCAGAGAGTGAAAAACATTGTTAAAGGCTAGAAATTAATTAAGCAGCTTTTGAAAGGAAAGAAGGCTACATACATAACTTAAGCTTAACATGGTGAGAACACAGCCACATAGTCAACTGTAAATAAGTACAAGTCAATATTCCCAATTTAGCCAAGGTATTTAAGGAATTCAACAAAGGGTGATTTTGTTGCTAATTTGTTTGTAACTTGGTGTATGCCAATGTCTATGTTACATTTCAAGAAGTTAATGGATCATTGCTACAAGAGACATCTGTAAAGAATCGAGCAGGAAAAAAACAGCTCATCCTGTTACGATAAATGCGTCACTTGTCACGTTACCTGTTTCCTTATTTGGACATAAAATAAAGTTGTTGCTTTTTACTGAGTATATAGTACACATGTCATAACATGGTGTCAGAAACGGGATGGATTTTCTGAGCATTCTGCACTTTTTTTTGAAAATTAATCACCGAAGGTACCTTTCTGATACTGTTCCCTTATACTATTCGTAATTTCAAAGAGAATTTTGAGCTCAAAGTGTAGAAAAAAGAACTCAAGATGCCGTCAGATAACGACCACGTGGAGTCGGGCGCGCAAATCGACGTGCCATCAATGGCAGCACCTAACACAGTTCAACCCACCGCCCCAATTTATCCTCAAGTTATTTCTCCAAATTTTCCGCTGCCAAGTCCTATGAAGTGTCACGGTGATGTTACTGGTAACTGGGATTTTTTCAAGCAGCAATAGAGTGACTATGAAACAGCAACAGGCCTCGATAAGCGAGAGGAATCGGTCCGTTTAGCGACTTTGCGTTCACCGATGGGCAGAGAGTGTCTTCAGATCTTACTCAACCTAAATCTTCAAGAGGACGATAAGAAGAAAATCGACAAATGTTTAGAGGCTTTAGAAAGCTACTTCAAACCTAGCTGCTAACCTAATTTGGTTTACGAACGGTATGTTTTTAATGCGTGTGTGCAGCAAAGCGAAGAATCTGTCCAAAGTTATGTCACACGTCTGAGAAAATTAGTTGCGTCCTGCGAATACGGTGCACTAACAGATGAGCTTATCAGGGACAGGCTCGTCATTGGTTTAAAGAATCAAGGTGACAAGGTGAGACTCTTGAGAGAAAAATCCCTGGACTTGAAGAAAGCCATACAGATGTGCACTACGAGTGAAATCGCCCCGCAGCAAATCAAGGCGATAATAGGCGCTGGAGACAACAAGACAGAAGACGTAAAGAAATTTAGCGAGAAGAAATTTCCCCATAGAAGTCGTAGTAAGAAGACAGATAGAGGAAGATCATCACATTTAGAGAAAAAATTAGAAAAAAAAAATCCGGAAGTTCTTTCGAACCGACCTGTAAGTATTGTGGTCGTAGAAAACGTCATGAAAGAAGAACAGAGTGTCCCGCGTTCAAGAAAACGTGCAGCAAGTGTCAAAAAAAGGGCCATTTTGCGTCTGTATGCCGATCATCAAAGAAGATTCAACAATTCGAAGGAGACGAGGATGACAGTCCTGACGAAAGCTGTTTGCAAGTGGAAACTGTGTCTATAGTCCAAACTAAAGCAAAACAGTGGCTTGCAGATATCAGTTTCTTCAAATCAGCTAAAGAAGACTTCACCACAACCTTGGCATGTCAATTAGACAGTGGAACTACATGTAATGTAATTGGCTTGGACGACCTCTCAGCTATCACACAGTTAGGAGACCCACCCGTGAACAACTCCTCAGTTAAACTGAAGCTCTTTGGTGGTGCAATTTTGAAGCCAGTTGGTGAGTGCGACCTGCATGTCAGACACAATGGCAAACAACAGGTTCTGAAGATTCAAGTCATAAAACACAAGTGTAAGCCCTTGCTATCAGCTGAAACCTGTGAAAAGTTGCAACTCATCCTCCTAAATGTCAGCGTCCCCGAGAGTGTATGTCAGATAAGTGAGACCCTACCACAGACATGTCTGTCAAAGGAAGAAATCTTGAGCAAGTATCATGAAGTTTTCAGTGGATTAGGACATATTGGAGATGTAAAGATCAGGGTTGACCCGAGTTTTAAACCAGTACAACATTACCCTCGTCGTGTACCAGTTGCACTACAAAAGGAAGTTAAGAACAAGATTCTAGAGTTGGAAGAGAAAGGCATTATTAAGAAAATGGTGGAACCTTCCGAGTGGATCAGCAGTATGGTAGTAGTTGCCAAACCTCAGAAGATTCGAATTTGTCTGGATCCGAAAGACCTGAACCGTGCGATACAACGTCCCAAATTTCAAATGCCAACGTTGGAAGAACTGTTACCAGAGCTCAACAAAGCTAGAATCTTCAGTTCCTTCGATGCAAAAGATGGATTTTATCAAGTTGGCCTTCACCAAGAGAGTAGTAAACTCACAACTTTCTGGACACCCCTAGGAAGATACCGTTACTTAAGAATGCCCTTTGGTATACGTTTAGCCCCAGAAGTCTTTGAAAGCAGACTACAGGAATGCCTCGCAGACCTGCCTGATGTGAAAGTTATCAGAGATGATATTCTTGTTGTTGGTTATGGTGAAACCGACTCGGAAGCACTTCTTAATCATGATCAGAATGTGGTTCGCCTGCTTGAACGAGCCAAACAAGTCCATCTGAAACTCAACAAGAACAAAGTCAAGCTTCGACAAGCAGAAGTTAAATTCATGGGCCATGTAATTTCAAGGGATGGACTGAAACTGGATCCCGATAAAGTTACTGCCATCAAGAACATGCCGAAGCCAACGACTAAGCCTGAAGTTCTTACCTTGCTTGGTTTTGTCAACTATCTATCTAAATTTCTATTCAACGCTTGGTTATTCAACACCCAGTGCTTAAATTCTACAGCATAGAAGAAGAAGTAACTATTCAGATGGATGCCAGTAATAAAGGCCTTGGCGCAGTCCTTCTTCAAAATGGACAGCCAGTCGCTTACGCGTCCAGAACTCTCTCGCCAACAGAGCAAAGATATGCAACCATAGAGAAAGAATGTCTGGGAATAGTCTTCACTTGTGAAAGATTTAATCAATATCTAGCACGCAGAGAGCAGATTTTAGTCGAAACTGACCACAAGCCTCTAGAGTCAATATTTAAGAAGTCTCTACTATCAGCTCCATGCCGTCTCCAAAGAATGCTTCTCAGGCTACAACGATTCAACCTGACAGTTAAATACAAACCTGGTTCCCAAATGCTCTTAGCCGACCATTTTTCTAGAGCCGCACAACATGAAACCTCTAGACCAGAAGAATCTTTTCAAGTATTTTCCTTAGAGCTGAAGAGCCTGGACCCTATGCAAGCCCTGAAGGTCACGCCAGAAAGACTGGATCAATTGCCGCGTAGCACAAGTCACGATGACACCTTGCAGACACTGAAAACCACCATTCTGACCGGATGGCCAATGCAGAAAGATCAAGTACCAATCAAGATCCGGGAGTATTGGTCTTACCGCGACGAGCTGTCAGTACACAATGGTGTTCTTTTCAAAGGCTCGAGAGTAGTCATCCCCAAGTTACTGAGACCTGAAGTGAAATCCAAAATTCATTCCAGCCATTTAGGAGTAGAGGCTTGCCTACGCAAAGCTAGAGACACTGTATTCTGGCCTGGTATGAATGCAGAAGTGAAGGACCAAATCACACAATGTTCAATTTGCAACGAATTTCAAGAATCAGAAGCTCCCAATGCAAAGCCATGACCTTCCTGACCACCCGTGGAGTCGAGTCGCTGCTGACCAGTTCACACTTCATGGCAAGGAATATATCGTGCTTGTTGACTTCTATTCGGATTTCTTGGAAGTACAAAAATTGGAGGAAAACGCTTCCAGTTCCGTGATTGAATTCTTTAAGGAACAATTCAGTCGACACGGCATTCCAGATACACTAGCTACAGACAACGCTCCTCAGTTTACAAGCCATGAGTTCCATCAGTTTTCAGTCGATTGGGAGTTTACTCACGTATCTTCTTCCCCGCATCATCACAGATCCAACGGAAAGGCAGAGTCTGCTGTGAAAGTTATCAAGTCTTTATTCAGAAAAGCTCTTAAAAACAACAAAGACCCATGATTAGCCCTATTGGACCAACGCAACACACCAACAGAATCCCTAGAAAGTAGCCCTGCACAGAGATTGATGTCTAGACGCACCAGAACCTTACTACCTACAGCTTCTAACCTACTGTACCCCAAGATTCCAGAAAATGTGAATGAAAAGCTGAAGTTGAAAAGGCAAAAGGCCAAGTGGTACCATGATCGCACATCGCGCACCCTACCAGAATTACAAGTTGGGCAAGAGATAACAGTGGCACCTCTGCAGAGGAATCAAAGCTGGAAAACAGGTACCTGTATTAAGAAACTATCAGACAGGTCCTATATAGTAAAAACCAGTTCAGACAATCAAGTATTCCGTCGAAATCGGGAATTTCTAAAGCCAGCTGCACAACCAACTGAACAAGCCAAACCAATTGAAAGCAGTGACAGCCAGCTTTCAAAGAGTGTTAACCAGCCTTCAAAACAGATGCTAATTCAGCTAATCATGAACCAAAGCCAATCTTGACACCACAAACTGTTCCAGTGAAGAAAACTCGTACCAGAGTTGTAAAGCCACCCTCGAGGTTCAGTGACTTTGTTATGTAGTTTATCATATGAAAATTGACTTCAGCTCAAGAGAACTCGAAGTGTTCATATTAAAAAAACTGACTATCGGACAGTCACTTGAATAAGGACTTTCAACTTTTAGTCTTGCACTAAGTTCCGTTTGTTTTGTTCTTTTTTTTAAATGTTATTTTCAGTAATCTGTTCAACTTGAACACATTTATTTATGTTTATATGTTTCTTTCGGAAATTAGCTTACTCCAAAAGAAGGGAGATGTTACGATAAATGCGTCACTTGTCACGTTACCTGTTTCCTTATTTGGACATAAAATAAAGTTGTTGCTTTTTACTGAGTGTATAGTACACATGTCATAACACATCCCAAAAGCTATACGTTCAAAAACGGGTACATGGAAATGAAAGAAGTCCAACAGCAAGACTCACAAATTGGTAACAGTCCAAAGAAAAAAAAACTTAAAAAAGGAACAAAATGAACTCGAAGGAAAGGGCACACACCTGGATCTAAATTCTCAAAGCCATTAAGAATGTTTGAAACAATGGTGATAATTTACTGTTTGTACAACTTCAGACTGCTGGCTGTGCTTCCATTAAATGTTATTCGCGACACAATGTATTCCAGTGTCTTCATATTAGTGCAGTAGTTTTTCTTAACTGGAATTTTTTTTTTGTTTTCCAAATTGTCACAAAAACTATCTGCTGTCTACAACATTTTAAGCAACTAAAGCTGAACTATACAAACAGAAGTTGAAGAGGATACCTGTAGTACTTTAAATTAAGCAGATGTACATCTGGCTAACTTACCATTTTAAATTTGCTTAATAGTTTCATCGCATATATTTTTTGCGATGATTCGTGCCTCACCTGAAAAGTGTATAGAATACAACATTTTTAACAACACATGAAACAGCTCGAATGATAAAGCTCGTAATTGATGGCACTGTACTGTTTAAATGTGCGCGTCTCTTGTGCAGCTTCAAGTAATTCATCTGCTGTCACATTAGCAGAGGATATTGTAAATATCAAGAGGCAGAACGGTTACAGCTGGTTTCGCTACTTGTCGAGTATGCTAGTACAGGGGACCTGGAGATCGGGTCTTCAATAACAAATCACGCATTCAGAAACTGGGTTGATATGCACATTAAAGTTCTCCGCGAAACAAGAATCTCGCCAAAGACACTCAAATGTATAATGAATCATAGGCTACAGTTAAATGATTTAAACGAAAACTGAGAAATATTTTAACACTGAACAAAGGTAGACAAGATGTACAGGCAAAAGTCTATATCCAACTTCTCAATTGAGTTGCACCTTTTATAGTGATCTCTAAATCTTAAGAAAAAGTTGATCATCATCTCAGGCTGGAATCAAGTTAATTATTCACATCTTAAAAACTTTCAGAAACTTATTTTAAAAAATTCTTGTGGAAACATGACAAGTTGTTTCAACATTTCATTGAAACAGCAGCAAATGTTCATTTGATGTTTCGGCAGAGGCATTTTGAGACAGAAAACCTGTTTTGCAAAACAATGCAGAACAAAGCAAGCTGACTGCATTGAATAACAATAGCAAAAGCACAAAAAACTCTGCTCACGCTCCTTTAAATCATGATGATGGCAGCTTACTTCCTAACACCTATTTACACCTCATCAGAAAAAAGGCAGCCAATTATTGATGGTATAAAAGGACCTCTTGATGCAGCATTTAGATCACCCCTTATGAAGGCACTAGACAGGAGTGTTGAAACGTTGGGTCTATGAATTGTAACTTCTTCGGTTACATTCATTAAATCTGTAAACCAGAGTAGCATCAAACCATGTCTGATTGTCCACCTGGTTGCCATGTGAACTTTAATGTGTTTTACGCATGTGTTGGCCATTTACCTCCCTGTACGCGTCCAAAAATTGAATTGCCAAGGGAAGGGAGTCTTGTTAGTTTCGAAACGCGTAACTTGTGTACTTTTCTGTTAGGTTTGTTCCGGTTTATTATTTCTTCGTTGGTTAATGATTATTACTTAATAAGTTCCTATTTCAATCAGTTTCATTTAAGCACATGTACCAGGTATTGTATTTCATATTTCATCACTATAAGTTGCTGTCTACGCCACCAATTTTCTCTGCTATTCATGTACGATCCGCTATCGGCGATTCATCTACAATCTTTAGGAGCTAGACCAAAGTAAGTTGTTCTTTATTTCACATTTAAGATTTTTTTTTTCTGGATACGTACATTGATTTATTTCTCTCCTTCTATCACTTTATAATCGCTTCATTGTTAATTAGGCTTAGGGTTACATTTCTCAAGGATATTTTCTTAGTTTAGTTTCTGCTGCATTTTCTTTTAGTTCGAACCACACAAATTCAGCTACAACGTGACGATCAATCGTAACTACGCTATCTTCAACTTTACTTCGCCCTCTTCATCTGTGATTTCACACTGATCTCCTTATTTCCGTTTGTAATTTTGTTTACGTACTTCATTTGATTAAACCATGATTTATATTGTGCGTTTGGATTGTCTTCTCCGCTACACTAGTAACCTTTGAAGGTTACATTGTCATCTTCATGCATGTTAATTAAAAACATTACATGGTATTATTCACGCTTTCATAATTTAGTCATCTCATTCAAAATGATTTAGAAAATATATTTTTACCTCATGATAAAAATACCAAAAGCCTTAATTATAAAAAAAATTACATCATTAATTTTAGCTGAACATCTCAACACAGGATTTCCTCTGGTGAATGGTTCTCACTCCAAACTCTTTGGATCAGATGGGCACAGTCTTTGTCTCATGTAATTGGCCGCTTCTGCACTGGTTTTGGCAAGCTTGAACAAGGCACTGATGTCCATCATCTCCTCCATCATGACTTTATTAATTATCACCATGGCAGTCGTGAATAAATTTTTCTCGGCTTCTGCCTTCACCGAATCGAATAGTAAACAAACTGTTTTGTGCTAGTAATATTGACACAATCAGTAGTTGGCAGACCAATCGTTTCTTGTTGTATTTGCCATAACACGAAGATCACTATGAGCAAAATTTACCAATTCCCACAAACGATTTATGAGAAGTTTTGCGGCTCATACTTGAAGAAAATTATTTCAAGTTAAACGAAAGATTCTTCATACAAACACGAGGCGTCGCTATGGGAACTAAGACACCAGTTGCTTACTCCGCCGTTTATGGCAGACCTATAAAAACGTCTGTTTATGGCTAGCCCCTCTAGCCTTTGGTCAGGAAGAGATTTATTGATGATATCTTTTCTCTACGGAACATTTCTATGAAAGAAGCTTACAACTTTGTAGATTTCGCCAATGCGTTCCACCCTACAGACAGGTTTACTTGAGAAAAGCAACCTCGCAACAGTCACAAAAATCAACGAGGCGGTTAAATGCAAACTAGAAGGCAATTTGCATATGATCAGTTTAACCGACTCCTAAAAACGGCAATCACGCAGTTGGAAGTATAAATTACAGCTATTGCTCGTGGTTTATGGTTAAAAGAGAAATTAAAACTGTGAATTACCAGAGGCAGCGAATTCGGCATGTTAGTAGCGAAAATGTAGCGAACTCGACGAGTAGCGAAACCGGCGTAAGACGGAAGAACTCGTAAATGCACTCCGTAATTAAAAGGCTAAGAAATTAATCACCAACTAGTGGCAACGTTTGCTCTCAAGAGGAATAATTATCACTTATGAGCTCGAAAGGACAAGATGAGTAACCTACCAACTGAACTTCACCAAAAGCACCACGGCCGATGACTTTTACGACCTTAAAGTCTCTTACATTCAAACGACATTCTTCGATTACTTCACTAGGTTTCTCATCTGACAAACAATCAAATCAATCTTAGTATGTGCCTCTCAAAAACTGCTAGCAATTATTAGGATACCAAAACTACTCACATCTTTGTCGGAAGTTTTCGAAATTCTTATTGCCTCTTGGGGCTGGAAAATCACAATCGTACACCAGCGACTGAATTGCATCCTGGCAAAACAGAGCAAAGTAAAATCTTGAGTCACCTGACAGTACGAAAGTTGAATGAAGCAGCCATTAACTCACCAAAAGCGCGTCAATGTACAGTTCACTCCGTGGATCTTGAATGTAAGTCTCGAGATTTTCCCTCCTCTTTCGTTCGTCCATGATACTCGCTCTGCTAAAGTGGAAAAATTTCCGCACAGCCCCATACTTCATTATGCATGCACATCTTATAATTATGCATTCTACTCTTTGTCTTTGAATACAATAGACAATTCCCTTGGTAACTGAATATATACATCCCTAATTATTACTTACTGCACGAATAAAAGAGGATTTTTTTCAAGGCGTTTCTTTCCGCACTGTTTTTTCCCTCTCTCTCTCCATCTTCCCCTCTTTCTTTTTCCCATTTCTCTGGCGGGCAATTCCTACTATCTATCCTTCCTTCAAGGCCCCTCTCAGTCTATTTTTCTTTTTTTTTTTACGCCACCTGCAGGGTTCGAACTCTCAATCCTCTATCGTCTTCGTCAGACTAGCAGTCTATCCTCTATACCGTTCTACATGTGCTTTTTGCCGATCAAGGGTAACTTTCAAAATTATATTTCTAATACCTTATTCAAATTCCAAAAATTAACATTGAAATCATTTTCCTCACCTTTAAAACATGTTAGGTTTTGCACGAAGAAATGAGATGTATCACCGGGGGTCGCTACGTCGAAGGAAAGTGGATCTTTGGTGGCATTTGCTGTGAAACCAAGGCCTGCTTCCTTATACCGGTAGAGCACATGGATAAAGATACGCCTATACCCATTATACAAGCTCCAATATTACCAGGAATATACGTGATGAGCGACATGTGGAAAGCATATGATTGCCTACAGGACGAGGGCTACAATCATCTCACAGTGAACCACAGCCTAAACTTCGTAGACCCAGGCACAGGCGCTCATACTCAGCTCATTGAAAATACACGGTGGGGAATCAAACGAAGTATACCTCTTACAGGAATATCCAAAGATCTCTTCGGTACCTACCTACAGGAGTGGTTGTGGCGTAAGCAATATGGAGAACATCCTCTTGGAAATATAATCAAGCATATCGCCGAAGTATATGATGTTCGAAAGACAACATAAAAATTAAGCTCCTTGTGCCTCTGTATGTACTTGTGCCTGTCTACGCAACCACCGCTGATGAAAATAAACATTCAATGAAGAGAGAAAGATTAGCAACTCTACTTGTAAAAGGAAAAAGAAAACGGCAATGATAACGAACAACTTTAAAGGTGAGCATCGATTTTATTTTCATCGTTTTTTCGATTAAGCGCAATTTTTCATTAAAAAACGACGATTTTTTGAAGGTTTAAATTAAGACTTTAAAAAAAATTCAACTTCTTGAAAACAAAGCAAATAGTCCCAAAGGTAATCTATTGTTTGCGCTATTGTTTTCTTCTAACAAAGGACTGTATGCATAATGAAGTATGGGGCTGTGCGGAAACTTTGCCCCAAATGCATTGAAATAGAGACATTCAGCCTCGATAAAACAGATTAGTAGTTTGCTTCATACGATCAATTTTTTCAAACCGCACCTTTTGTTGACATTACATTCAAACATGGCTTGAAAATCGGGGGGGGGGGGGGGGGTGCGTTTGGTTACGTGACCTACGGGCCTACCTTACTGTCAACTTCCTGTTCCAAGGGTGACCTTTGTTTTATTTCCGTATCCTCCCGCTAAGTCACTTGGTAAACAGTTCCCTTCCGTACATCGCATTACCCTTCTAAATTCGTAATCCATGTCATGGTTATTTCGACTGACAATTGTTTGTTTGCACTCGACGTCGACATAAATTGAAAAACTAGAAGTCGACCGTGTTGGGAAATAATCACCCACGTGTTCACAGCCGGTATCGCTTTGCAATTGTTTTCTTTCATTATCATGTCACATCTCTGTGCTGTGTATGGATGTGGTCACATTTCAAAACGGGAGAAGGGAAAAATTCAGTTTTTCTTTATTTCCTTCTGTATTGTTGCATTAGGGAGAAGAAACGAAAAACAACATACACAACAACAACAACAACAATCTTTTATTCACTATTCAGGTACCAGGAGAAGTAGAAAAAAGAAAGAAACTACAGAAAACGAAATGATGGAGAATGTTCTTCCGCAGTTTCTAGAGTTGACAGTCAAATTAATGATGCTTAAGCTGAAATGTCCATTTCGAGACTCAGCATACCGATTTGGGATCTCTGTTTCAACTGTTAGCTGGATATTTGACAAGTCGGATTGATATCATTAGTACATGCTTGCAATTTCTCATACTATGGCCACAGAGAGAAGAGCTAAGAAAAAGTATGCCATCAGTCTTCAAAAAGAGCTTGGAAATGAAGTAGCAGTAATAACTGATTGCTTTTAGGCATTTATAAAGTAATTTTCATGTTGGTGAATATTGTTAAAACACAGCTTTGAGGTGCACCATGGACAAGAAAGGATTTGTTCAGTTTTAGTGTAACAAACCATTATTGCTAATTTTCCACCAAAGTTCATTATTTGACAATTCAGTTTGCAATTTTGCAATGAATGGAGCACCCCAAAGCAGTATTTTTGTGATAGTGGTACAATTAAATAAACTTGACATTTGAATGATAATTGCTTGATTATCTTTCTCTGTAGCAAGTAGGACATATCAAATCTCCTTCAGGCTCTTCTCTCAACTTCAAACATGACACATGATACCATTTTATCGTGCATGAAGCATTATCACAGCCAATCAATGTGCTGCCCTCCAAATCTTGCCAACAATAGTACCAAGACCCTTCCTCATCTTCATCACCAGATGATATTGGCAAAGGAGGAATGGCTTGAGCCCCACACCTTGCTTGTGTGTAGCACTTCCCTACAATTTCAGGCAAAATGCACTTGCTGAAGAACTCAGTGGCAGCACAGACTGCATTTTCCCAAAAGTCTCGGTCAGGAAGAATTTGTTGGACAAGAGATCTCATCGCCCAGAATGCTATTGTCTTTCGCGACATGTACTTGCAGTGCCCATTTAATCAGCGGGCAGCATAATAATTTGCATATCCTGAACTAGGCGGTTGTGATTCGTCAGCAGGTAAAGCTTTGGGAATACACGAGTCTCTTTGCAGATTTCAGCTGCTGTCAATCAAACGGTTGGATGCGTAAAGTAAATCCCAAGGCGACATAAAGTGAACAATAGCAATAACAATAGCCACGCTCTTAACAAAGCGTTTAGCAAATTCGTTTGCAGCGAATTCTTATATGGACTGACAGACTCCCGTTGGTCAAAATGTTATCGGAATTATAAAAATTAGTATCATGAAAATAGAAAATAGAAAAAAGAAAAATTTAGAAAAAAAGTATCATGAAGAATAGGCGGTTTAAAAGCGTAAGTTGCGATCAGGCGGTTTTCGAGTGCGAACTGGCTTGCGGTTGCGGACTGGCAACAAAAAAACGCCTGATTGAAGGTTATAAAAAGTGGTGCTCAGAAACCCAGCTAATCTGTGGTCAAGTGAAATTTTAGTTTCATTCAATCTTTGTCTTAAATGTGGTTTTGGCGCGCCCCCGTATTAAAGAGAATAGGGAGCGCGAGAAAATGGCTTAATCACAGTTTTATAGCGAGCGCGATTCGTGGGTCACTCGCTTTTACTTGACACTTGCGTTGTCATACCCCACTGAAAAATTTTGATGGTTAAACAGGGCTTTTCTTCCTTGTTTACCCATCAAGAAGAAGAGTTACGTCAAGAGTCAACAACAACAATTGCAGAAGAGACTACGGTGGCACCCCGTTAATACGACCACCAACGGGCCATGGAAATCTATCCGTATTGACGGGAGTAAAAGCATATCACTCACTTGTACTTCACACTCGCGCTCTTTTACTCCACCGATTAACGCAGTCCGACCAAACAGAAGAAAAAACAAGCAAACTGACTAACAAACGGCCGCCACGAACAGATTGACGGCCGAGGGAACAGTTACATAATTATTCACAGTTTGATCCGTTTTTAATATGTCGAAGCGTGCGAGACATCAGCCAGGCCTTTACGCAACATTATTGAATGATGTTCGCCATCGTGGCTTTAATTCGAAATACCGACCGAAGGTAAAACCTACTGTTATGGGCGTTTACGAAGTTGAACGCATTGTAGCAAACGAGTTCAAGGAGGCAGAGCAGCGTACTTCATCCAATGGCAAAGCTACTCCCAGAGTGAAAATACGTGGGAACCAGCCGAGCACTTACCCGAGGAACTCATCACTGCCTTCGAGAACAGAACTGTCGATCCATTTCGCGCCGATGAATGCCGAGAGAGACTGGCTTAGGATGTGGACCACATCACAAAGTCACAATGTTCAACCGCAAAGATAAATATCTTGGCCTGAATTTGGTAGTAGTGGGCATGGCGTTTGTTAAGATAAATTTTACAGCACTAGTCTTTCTTTAAACTAAAGTTCTTCTAGCCAACAGCCTCAGAGATTGTGGAATCCCTGTATGCATGTGGAAAATTTTTTTTCACATACACCCACCCCACATTGGTGGTGGTGGTGGTTGTTTTTATCGAGCTGTCTCAGCCAATTATATGGTGATCCTAAGTTTCATCTGGATATTAGAGCTCTTGGTATTCGACATCTACGCGATCACCCTGGAAGATTTATTGAAATCAATACTGAGAATTCCTGGAGAGGATATCTAACAAATATGTCACAATAGAATATATGATGTGATAATCTCATTATCAATCGGGGCGGGGGGCGGGGGGGCGAAAACTATTTCTGATGGATTATTTCTCTTATTCGAGCGTAAGAACCCAGAATGCTTTTCAAGAAATATTGAAGCAAATTGGAGAGGGGGGGGGGGGTGGGTCAAGGCAATGACATTCACAATGCAAACATTCCACTCCCCTCACTTTTCACGGAGAAACTAGTCTTACTTAGGGTTGAAGTAGACGGGAATGCTTAAAACTTCCGTAGGAAGCAGTCATTATTTATCACTGGGGGAGGGGGGGGGGGAAAGGGGGATGGAGTATTTTGGTTGTGGCACAGTAAAATTTTCCTGATCCCCCATTAGGTTCTTAAGTATTCTAATGATTACCCCTCAGTGCCGGTCAATTTTTCTATAGTCCCCTCTTCGAACTCTGCTAGATAGTACTGATTCCATTCCTTTTCCCCCTAAAAATCCTGTGATCTCTCCGCCAAAAAAAAAAATCAGACCCCCCTGGCCAGAAATAATGAGGGGCACCCCTCTCTTTTGTGAGAGAGAGTTCCCCAAAATCCCCTTTACCGCCAAGACAGACAGTCTTTCCTGGAGCGAAGTAATTTTTGATTGTTTACCTTTGTGCAGCGCTCTGTCTTTATTGTTGGGGCTGTTACTCAGATAAATCATGGGCTGATTGCGAAAGTAAGCTACAGTCGTAGCTATGCCAAGTTGGTGAAAAAGGCTCTGCCTGCCAGATAAATGTGCTTACCGAGACAAACCCTGGAAGGAGAAACTAAAACTCACTTCTCTAAAATGTGTGGACTGCACATCCACTGTGATGGGTCAGAATGCAACACTCAGGATGGAAATGTAACACACATATGTGTATTCCATTGCTGCTGCTATGACAATTGTAATATCGGCATTCTGTGAGTTGATGCCGGCTGTCATTTGTTAGCGAAAATTTGTTTTACTGTTCCCACTTGCCGAATGTTTGTGTTCAACTTTAACTTGAAACAGATTGTGGAAATTCTCTGACCAATGATAAAGGTTTTTTGTGTTCTTTTTTTGTACGAAGATGCAAGAAAAATATTTTTTGTCTTTATCGTACTATTCAGAGGAGCTTTTTTGGGTCTGAAAACCCACGCTGGATTTCAATTAGTTGTTATTGTTGCAGTTGTTCTTTTAATCTGCCGTGCTTTCTGCCTCCATAACACAGTTATCTATGAGAACAAAAAATTTCCTGTAAGCGTACCCCACACTTGAAAGAATTAGGCTACGTTCACACAGTACTGGACGAATTTTCGACAGGCCGAAAGTTTCGACCGGACACTCTTTACACGCGGAATCGTTCGAAAGTTTCGTTCTGTTCAGATGAGACTAATAACAGGATTGATTTTGCGACATTTTTGAGTGTTTTACTGTCTCCTCATGCGCAGAACGCTTCTTAACCCAGTGCAAGATGGCGTTCAGAGTTACTGCTGCTTCGACGTCTTCGATTTACAGATAGACGTGCGAAGTTTTAAATGTTGATTTTCTGACGTTATCAAAACACCAACACAACGTCGCTTACGTGCGTGGTAAGTCCGGCATGGTCTACACATTTACAAGATAATATTATGCCAAAAAGTTGTAATATTACCGAGCACTGCAATCAATGAACCAACACGTTCCATTTCCGTATACAATTGTAAACATGTTATTTAGCCTAGTTACCACGTATCCGTGCAGCCACGCCTTCGCTGTACAAAAATTTCGATGTTTAAGGTGTTCACACCGTGGCGGTAAAATTGTTGACTGCACCGGCTATAAATTCGTCCTCGATTTTGGTGTTCAAATTTTTGAACGCTTCGGCGTTCAAATTTTCGTACATTTGGCATGGTTCCATGAGAACGAAACGCCCAGACGCATGAATTTTCCACCGATTGAAAACTCGTCCGGTTTCGTTTGAACGTAGCCATAATCAACATTCTGAAAAATCCATTTCTGTGGCGGTTTTCCCCGAGATCAAGGTTTGTCCTCACAAAATCGACTTGCAGACTCTATAGACGTGCAGGCACATGTAACGAGCACGAGAGAGGATTTACTTCTTTCAAAATTTCCCTCTGTAATGTATCATCCTTCACAAATTGTTTGCGTAGATTTTAGCTGTGATTTGTTGTGATTATTTGTTTCATCAGAGTTAGGCAAGGCCGATTCTCATCGTAACCTTCAGCTTTTTGTAACAATTGGGACCATTGAGAAGATCACGTGTACGAAAGCAAGAACGGACAAGTTAGTACTTTCGATGCAACGATCTTTTTCTTTTCAGTAAAAAAAAAAGCTTTATCAGATATAACTTCATGGACACTTCAAAGTGAAAACAAAATACCGTCCACAAAAATACAAAAAATATACATTTATTTTCAGTCCTGGTTACTGATCATTCAATAATTTAGCTTCACATGCACTGCTATCATATCAACTTCACATGTTCACGTCATCATACAAATATTCCTCTGGCCTGTCTCCCAAAAATATTTCGATATTTTCAGTAATCAGCTTATAATTCACGTAACCTGCACTTGTGAATGCGTATTGACACTACATCGATTGTAAAACCTTAAATTTACCTTTTTTTTTCGCGGTAATGCTGTTCAGATGGTACGTCATCAACCATGCCAAGGGCGTATTTATGCCTAATATAATGCATGTTGATGTACGAGTTGCAAATTCCTCTTTGTAACAAAGAAAAGTTCGTAAAGAATGCTAACAAATTCCGCATTGCAATTTCTTTGGCAGTTTTTATAGTTTCACAGAAATTGCTAAAATCAGGAAAATCAAGAACTGCTAAAACAAGTAACATTGAGATTATAATCAATGCAATTTCAATTTCCATCAAATAAATTGATCATTCACCAAACTACATCAAAATATCCTCCGTGACCTTTTAAACTTACAACGTCACGCGTTTTCTTCTGGAGAGTACTGCGTGACAACTAGATAATGGCTGTCATTGGTCACGAAATGTTGATTTTGTCGGCAAAGTGGATTTACAGAAGGTATCATCTCTTTTCCTGGTGATGAGAGGCCGTACGAAATCACAAAAATTAATTCTCAATTAAATTTTACAAGACACAATTTCTTTGAAATAGCTGTGTTAGGTTAACCGACATATAAGAGACAAACAACAAAAGGCCAAAAGTATATTTAAGTACAAAATACCGTTGGATTGAAAAAGGGCTTTGCTGATCGACGAATTACAAAATAACCACCAAAGCGAAAAATAACAAAAAACAAAGTACAAAATACAAAGATGACGATAAAGAAAACTCTAAGTTCCTCTTTTACCTCTCAATGGCGGTTTGTAAGGTGTTCCGAAATCTAACCTTTCTGACGACTCGAAAGTAAAATCAAATCAGTTCAACACTTGAGATTAACTTCTCGCAACCCCCCCCCCCTCCCCTTCAACTCCACTCTCACAGTTGAAAGTTAAACATAGGGGTCCACTACCTCTCTACTTGCAGATCTGCTAAGGTCTCCTCCAGAGAAGCGCTAAATGCTAACATACCAGGCAAAGAGGCTATTCGTAATAGGGCGCAATGATTAGGCTATGCTATCTACATGCTTAACTTGTGTCTATCAAAGAAGCATTCTTAATGTAAATTTGGTTCTGAGGCTACGCTCAATTGTTACTCACAGGTCTTATTTCTGTACTTTAACAATTACTTTGTTGATACAATATATCCATTCATAACTTGTTTCTTAACTTCAAAGCCAATGACGGCTTTCTCTAAATTATATATTAGCGTATAATACCTTTTTGGTAGGGGTCCTTCGAAATGACACGAAGCAGTCTAATTGATTTGAGGTACCAACATGCACCCAATAATGACAGAACTTGGACATGAGTATTCTTAATGCGAAAAAAAATTTAAATTTAAAAGGAAATTCCAGCTCCAATCCAAAACCCCAATTCTGCTATTTAGTACTAACTCAAACTTTACACCACCTTAAGAAAATCAAGGTTCAAATGATCAGGGATGGTCAGAGACTCTAACGACACAGCTGAAGGAGTGAAAGGCAACGTAAAGGGATACATGTACGCTGTATCAGTCATCAGGTACATAGGATCTGACTTGTTATGGCCGCGCTCCACAACTGCACGAACCACAGACGAAGGTACTCTGGCTTCATACTCGTTGGCTGGTGTGTACATGGACAATATCTTCTGGACCTACGAAAAATGAAGTAATTATCACAATTAGTGGGAATCAATGAACACTGCAAAGAATTCTCCGCCTCTTTTGGTCTGAAATCATCTCCAACGATGAACTGCTTTGATGAACGAATACAGAACCAATCACCACGCAGGTCCAGAGCAAAAGATGGAGTTGTAGCAGCCATGTTCTTCGAATGCCATATCAGCCTTGCATGCCCACAGCCCCCTCCATGAACTCCCAACGGCAGGCAAAAGAGAGGCTTCAACAAGGAAACTTGGAGGAGAACCGTAAAAAGGGAAATGAGAGACAGAGGATGGGCATAAAGCAACTTGGGCGACTGGCAACGGAAAGAAATCAGTGGCATTCTCTAGACGATGCCTCATGTGCAAAGACGCACGAAGAGGACTAACTAACTAACCAACATGCATTGATTTGACTGAGCTTTCTAGCTTTTGATTTAGCATTTTAGATTAAAACGTGACTCTAAAATGACCTCAAGATGGTCTCCTGGGGATATTCGTCATTAATCTGAAGTGTTCTCCATACTTGCTCTGCCCCTCAAGACCGTTAAACCAGGATTGATACCTGCAATAGGTTTCCAGCACAACCCGCTCTTGTTGTATCATGGTTGCCACAGCAATAAGTTTGGAAGTTCTCGAACTTTTCCATGACCTCAGGCAACCATGATACGGTTTCCAAAACAAGTCCGCGATTCATTTCACTTCTTAAGTCAAACACATGAATTCACAATAGTTTGAATTTGCGCCGTTTACTTAACAAAACGAACAAACAAACAAATTTCGTCCTCTCTATCTGTGGGCTTTGTTTCTTTCGTATTGTTGCGAGTTGTGTGACCAGTTTATTTTCCCATCTTTCATGATTTTCCGATGACGACTACAAATCCACCAGAAGCGGTTATCTTACCTATCAGCAGGTAAGTAGAGCAGTTATCTTACCTGTAAGGTATTAAGAGAACTACAGACTTCACAAATCGCGTCCACGTCTTCCAACGTTTTTTTGTTGACCTGAAGTAATTGTGTCGCTTGTGTGACATTCTCCAAAGCTTCCACAATACCGCTGCCCTCCAATTGGTTCAGCCGGACCCAGTCCTCCAACTGGCTGAGGTTAAATCTAGGGAACGAAAAAAATACGTAAAACTTTAGGTTTTCTTTATTTCCCTCTTTGACTATGCCTCACTTACCAGGTAGAAAGTTTTTCTAACAATAAGATTTAGGTGCAAATGTTCTGTTAGTATGCATAGATTCGGTCATTCTTGTTTTGTCATTTTCTTTGGAGAAATTTGAATTTGGTGATGAGCTTTTTGCATTACAATTCAGTTTGGTATTTCAGTATAAAAGCAAAGTTCTATTTTGATGACGGACCTGATTTGCATTCCCCTTGACCAATGGCACATGTCTTTCCTTAACAGAAGGTTGTTCATCATGTTGGCACCAATGTAATAGAAGAGCTAAGTCATCATGTAAAACAAAACAAAAAAAACAATGTCAACAAAGTATTGTTGAAAAGAAATCGGCAAAAGCCACATCAACAAAAACCAGAATGCAAGAAACTAATTATACTACCTAGTCAACCAGACTTACCTGTCTAAAAACCTGTTTGATGATTTCTGGATCCACACAGTGGGCATTGAGTATGGCAAGGAAGTTTGAAAGCTGAAATCAAAATATACTTGCAATCCATCAAATGGGAACTTGACAAAAGAAAAATCGTCAAATCAAAGTTTTTAGTTCTTGTCGGAATTTTAGGTAAATGTACAACAAATTGGGTAGAATAGCAAAAGATAGAAAAATGTAAGGAGCAATTTTAGTAATACTCATTAACCCCTTGATGATATCAAGCAATGCAAAACTTTCACAAATGGCCGTGTAGAAAACTTAAGACTGTGATGTACGAAGTATTTTTGTGACATTTCCTTATGAATTCACCCACCATCTTTGTGATGGACTTCACTGTGATATCAGCATGAGCTTTGGGTCGCCCACCGAATGGTTTGGAACTGGACACGCCTGGAATTGAGTCGTACTCAAGCATTCCAGGCACTGCGAATAACAAACAACGACATAATGGCATGAGAAGACAACGGGAGAAGGTTATTATGTTCTCAAGTTAGTAATGTGAACACGCAGACATAACAAGAAAATAGCAACATCGGTATGAACTGTTCACACTAGCTGCACTAGGGAAAAATACATAAGAACGTAATCATTTCATCTCACGGAGGCGTGAACAGGTCGACTACGTCAGGTATTAGAAGCGAAACTAAACAGACAGTGATATAAAGAAAACAAGTCATCTGTTCGTTTTTTCGTTTTCTTATTATGTTCTTGTGTCGCAAGTGTGAAGCAAGCTTAACTAGTCATAACTAGATATAATTGGCAAAAGGATTCTGTGTCGTTCAAATCAATCTCTGATCGTTTTGCTACTTCATTTAATCAAAAAAAGCTACAAAACCTTCCTTATTTTCTTCTAAACCAAACGAAATCAATCTGAATAGAGTAACAAGAAGATCAGGTCTAAAAAGCCCAGGATCAGTTGGTAATCGGATTATCCACGAACGAATTGGACGGCAGTCGGTCGTAAACCATTTTAATCTAAATCATGTGGGAATATGGCGGATTCAGACTGACATACTTCGTTGTCAAATACTGACCGATTCTCAAGAAATTAGGCTGCTGTAACCTATCCTGGATTGCAAGTCAATCACAGGTTCGTAGGTTTCCTCCCCCTCCCCCCCCCCCTCCCCACAAAAAACTTATCAGGTTTCCCTGACAGCTCGCTGGTACTCATTTAGACTTCTGAGGGATGGGGGATGGGATGGGGGATGGGATGGGGGATGGGATGGGGGATGGGATGGGGGATGGGATGGGGGATGGGATGGGGGATGGGATGGGGGATGGGATGGGGAATGGGATGGGGGGGAGGGTCCGGGGAGGATGAAAGTTGAGAGAGGGATGTGTTCTCTTCTTGAACTAAAGACAGTACCCCACCTGTGTCTTGAACCATGGCACCACCAATTAGCCTACTGAGTCACTATTTGTTTATCACTCCCATAGGATCATTGGGACAAGTCATTTTACCTATCATATGTTGTATAGCTTCCCATATACACTTGACTAAATCTTGATACACATGTATGGCCAGGTCGCTCAGCACCTGCCGGTACTCTGTCAGGTCAAAGTTTTTCAGACAGTGTTCGTTTTGTTCTGGAGTGTTTTGCACTTGAAACGCCTGAAAAAAACAGACAAGCATGTACATTTTAAGGATTTTAATTCGATTAGTTAATTAGCTGATGACTATTTCGGAATAGAAGTGCCTACTTTTAATGCGGATCATCAATTAAAAAAGCCTTCTAAACACTTTCATCACACCATAATCGAACTTAAAAAAACTTGAAAGTCGGAATCTAAGGGCTCTCTGGAGATTTAACTGTTTAGGGTGTTTCTTCATTTCTAATGTATGAGCTAAGATTTTTCTATTTATGTTCCGTACTAAAAAAAAAGAGTTTTTTGATCATGGTGACAAGACAAAAATGACAATTATAAGTCACAGAGAAGGAACGTTGACGAACGCTATAATGGTTTTGTACGTTGCGGCCACAGCATTAAACAAACGTAAACAAAAGGTGACGAAACTATAATGCAAAATAAACATTAACCAGAATTCATAAACGGATAAATAGAGAAGTAAAAATGATTAAATAAAAAAATAAGTAAATAAACATTTGTGGTCACAAGTGTTACATGAACAAGTAATGAAAGAACATAAAAGATGACCAAAGTTAGCAGAGAAGAAAGATGAGCAAAAGACATTCAAAGAAAATTGTTTCACAAAATGTGACAACCAAATTCGCCTTGGGTGTAAAAAAGGAAGAAGAAACCAGATGGTGCAGATACAAGCGTGCATTCAGCGAGAAAAACAAACCACGAAGTGCACAATAAGAAAGGTTGGTGGCAAACTAACATCTTTGATGTAATCCTTCATATAACTCCACTGTTTTAACAGAGATGCGGACAGTCCGTCTTCATCGGGTCGTCTTACAAACCACTGAAGAATTTTCAGTGAGCAAAGCGAGAATGAATGAGAATAGTCAGAAGTAAGACACTGAAAGTTACATCACAAAGTTACACCACTGTGACCTCAAAAGAAAATGTTAATGAAAAACACAAGGAAGATCGGTCAAAAGAAAAATTAATCATCAATCAATATCTTGAGAAGAAAAGGGCAAAGATAAAAATAAAATGCAAGGAAACTTTTCGTCTTTTTTTTCACACATGTCTATTACGGCTCGAATTCTTGTAAATCAAAGGCTGGCGCTACTTCAAACTTTATTTCCGCCTCGGTTTCAAAGCGAGGTCTGGCGAAAACTTTTAGTGCAAAACCATTCATATTATTTTCCTTTTAATACAAGATGAAATTCTTCTAAAACGAAACATATTTTGGATGGAAATCGGCTTTTTTACAATTAATGACATTACATGCAAAAATACAACGGTGTTAGTTTGGTAGTTACAGCTTAAATATCATAAAACATCGCCAAAAACAACAACAACTGTGGCAACATATGATACAAAACTTCTGAATGATGGAGATTGAGTGTATTTAAACAAAAATAAAGCCCTCTTTACTAAAACTGTACGAAAAAAAAAATCAAACAAACTAAAAAAAAATCAAAGATACAAGAAGTGTGAGTAGTTAGGCCTTTGGATATCATGTTAAAAGTGAACTTCAGTGCTGTAGGCTCGGTTTTTGGCCTTACTCTCGAGTAGGGTCGGGAAGGGGGCGTGGGCTCCATATGCGAACAGCGGTCGGTGATTGAGCCTATTGACATTATGGATAAACTTACTTTATCTCCACTGTACTGCTTCATGTCATGAAGAAGGCGCGACGTATTTGCCAGCCAAAATGCCAAGATATCAAGATCATTGGGGTTTTTCTGTTGATCAAAAGCCAGTTTTTTTTCAATGTAAGGATCACGGATCTATATCAAGCTAAACCCGAGTACAGTAGATACATAATTTTTTCCCTCTCTCATGTAATTCGTCTAAGAATGTCGCTTTTTTAGAAAGTGGCTAAATTGAACTCACAGTTCTTCTATTGAAGGACAATGCACATGTAAAGTAATTTCTGGCGAATCTTAAAAAAATAGTAAAAAAGATAGGAGATCAAAAAACAGCTCTTTCTGGAACATTTTCCTTTGAAGGCATGAGTTGTAGGGTAAATCATAACAAATAAGGTTACAACAATTGAATGCAAGTGACCAAGAAGTGATTGGTTTCAGTCTTCCATCCAGTTGGTTGAGCATGTACATTGTTGCGCAAGTTTCAACATCAAAAACAACGCTTAATGAAGTAATTAGAGGATTTTTTTCGATAGCTAATTAAATAAGAATTATCTGATACACTGTTTACCTTGACTACTTTTCGAATGCTGTTTATACTGTTAGTCAGCAGACTCTGCATACGCCGGTCATCATTTACGTGATCACAATGCCGAATGCACATGAACAGAATGTGCGCGGGGAGTCCTGGGATAGCCTCTGCCATGGATTTGGGGTTCATATCAGTGATGAGGAATTTGATAACTTTTTCTTCGTCCTCGCCTGAAAATTCAATCATTCCACGGATTTTGTGCTGTCTTAATTGCGGTAGAGGAGGAAGAAGATCCTACCAAAGTGAACATAAAAATCAAAGCATTATTTGCTGCCTACAGAAGTGACTACGACAATTCGACCGTTGTTCAACAGTAATTACGTGACATCCAACAACATCGTTACTAACCATTGCATTCTCTCATACGTTTGCTAGCAGACTGTACTTGGTTATCATGTCGCTTACTCTTTGCAAAACTTTGCATCAAACGTCGGTTTAGAGCAGTTTCCTTGCACACGTTAAGATCTTTGGGTCAGCCGGACACACGAGAAAATACGATTTTTCGCACGGGTTAAGGTGAACAATTTCAGCAAAACTGCCAACCGTGATCGATAACAAATACTACACCACATTGATTACTAACTTCAGTTAAAATAGATCAACAAGAAACCAGCAAAGCAAACAGTAAACAGAATAATTACCCCTTCCATGTGTGCATGCGAGGATTTCCTAAGCAGTCCGGCATGCCTCATAACCTGGAGGAAACAATTGATTGAATGCTAAGTGAAAGTTTAGGACTAGAAACCGGTAAACCAAAAGAGTCACAAGTATTATGCACAATGTATTCTTTAATACACCTTTATCACGCAGCGCCATTTTGGGTTGCGTGACACACCAAATCGAGGCTGGATGGGCATAAGGCTTAGATTTTGTGTTACATTACAGTGTTTTGAGTGAAGATTACAAGCATGCATGGACCACGATCATTGATGCTTTAATTTCTGTAGTAACGACAAACGAAATAAAAGTGGTGAGAATTTATCTTTCTTCAATTTTTCTTCGAATGATTTATTGAAATCGAAATGGATTGCCGCTACAAGGCAAGATGAAGGGATTTCAAGGTAAGAGTCGCGTCGTGACCGGTGAGCTGTTAGATGCACGTGTTATTAGCGATCGCCTTTTCTTTTCGATTGAAGACTCGGCCAGCAGGTTTTTATGACTATTGAAACGGATTGAATTGAAAAAGAACTGACGTCGCTTATCTTCTGCTTGCTGGTCCGCAAAATGTTTTTACTCTTGCAATTTGTTTTGTCGGCGGTCTTTACCCTCCTTGGTTCATGCAAACTGCGATGTTTTAACGTGTAAGCCCAGTTATAATCTTATACATATCCTCTGGCTTGAAGTGAGCCGAGCACACCAGAGTAGAGCCTTTCTTTATCTGACAAATTCGTTTAAAACCGCAAATTATAACGCGAATAAACGAGGCAGGAGAATCTCATTATTACATATTACCAAATTTGAGTTAATAAAAACAAACAAAACATAACCATGTGCGTTTCACAGCTTGTGCCAAAAGTAAAATAAAAAAAACATAATGTAAAAAGAATATTCGATTAAGTAATTGAATCCAGTGTTATGGATATGAAATAAATAAATATTTTATAGATAAAAAACTGCTGGGCAACCTTGGAACCTTGGGCAACATACTTGCAAGCCCTGCTGTAAGGGCAATTATTTTGGTCTTCCCAATAAGCTACTAATAATATTTCCCCAGGCCGAAGAAAACTATGAAAAATCCATTCAGGAGATTTTTCTGATCTTACCAACTTTCCAGCTTTTGGTTCTTGACCAGATAAGAAACTTTGAGCTCTCCGTTTCTGCTCCACTTCACCTATAAAATAAACAGTTACCAACCAATTTAGTAGAACTGACAAAGACATCTTTGCAATAAAACTGCTGTTAATCTGACCTCTCCACGACTGTGCTCTTCCTCGGAATGGAGTCAGCGCTGTTGTTCCACCTTTCTTGTACTCTTCCAGCTCTGCCTCTAGTTTTTCAACTTGTTCACGGAGTTCCTGAAAAAAAAAGGGCTTTTATAAGAGCTCTGCGCTATTTTTGGTAAAACTACGACAAAACCAACCAAATGTTCCAGTTAGAGCAACAGGCTAAAAAAAAAAACTTTTTTTTTCCTACTCACCACGTTCTCTGTTACCAGACGGCCAACTTCTTGATTGAAATTCCCATCCATAGATGACAAGGACGCACCACGCCCCTAAAACAGGATATATACATTTTGGCCAGCCTAAATCATACTCAAATCATGAATGAAGTAGGGGTATTATCTACACATAAAATTGGAAATGTCAAAAGATGGTAGAATCATTTTCTCACGGACGTAAGACAAAGCAAAGAAAAGGAGATCGGCGACAGTGCTACAAAAGTGTCGTTCAAGAGTTGACTTCATGACCAGTTGAGGTGCTGATTCTCAAAACTTCAAACCTTAAGTACCTCTGCTGGCCGAAGTTTTTACCTAACAATCTATTGCTGGGCAGCGCAACTAAAATTGACCACATTTACTAAGTAAACATTCGAGAGCAAAATTCCTGCTGCTCATTTCAAAGAGTAAAAACGTTCTTTTGAGAGAGTTCGAACATACCGTTTGTAACTGTGCCTTTTCCTTCCAAAGCTTGTCATTAGCTGCCCTCAATTCCTTTTCCTTCTGAATCAAGTCTTGCAGTTCACTCTGCAGAACGTTGTTTGCTATCTTCAAACTCCCCGCCTGCAGTACGTAAGCGCTTTCATCAGGATTAGTTCGTAACTGTTCCTCTGCATTATGCATGTCCTTAGCGACAGAAGCCATTCTTACAAGTTCTTCTCTCAGTCGGTTCTTCTCATTCTCTACCTGGTCGCGTTCGGCCGACATCTCATCCATTCTCTCCTTTATCATGTCCCATTCCGCCTTTTTATCGATATTTCTTTGACTTACGAGTTTTCTAAGAAGTTCAAGTTCAGAATTTATCTTTTTGTTTTGCTGCTCGAGGCTACTTTTCTCTTGCTCCAATTGTTCTCTTTCATGTAGCACTTGCTGAAATTTTTCAGATTCGATAACCTGATTTTCATTTGGTGGTTTCTGTTCCGATGATGTTTCTACAGTAATACGGGGTATATCTCCATTCGGTTGAATCTGTTCAGATTCCATTAATTTGTCCTCTAGTTCGCGTATTCTTTTTTTAAGTCCTTGAACGAACTTGTTCTTTTTAATTCCAACTTCCACGTTTTCATCTTGTTGCTGTTCCCTCTCATCGGCATCTTCTAGAGAATTTTCTGTTATTAAAATAAATCAGAATTGTGCCCGGCCCAAAGGTCGGAATTATCCTCAATGTAATAACTAACACAATCTGCTTAGTGAAAAATTCACCAGTCGATTAATGAGTGGCGCACAAGATAGAAAGATTAAAAGCGACAAAGACAATGAAGTTTTATAGTACGAAAACAGTAAGCTTCTTTGAGTTAGCTACCGCAGACCGCGCTATTCCAACGACTGTAGCGGCTTACAAATAAGTAAATTAAAGTAAACTGAATAAATGAAATAAATATCAATGGTAAATCCCAGTAAAACAAATACATTTTAAAGAATTCGATGACAGAAGAAACGTCACGTCAAATCAATAATGGACCTGGCGACTCTAATGACTTGATGCTGATTTTTTTAACGTGAAAGTTGGAGATGGACTTCAAAATACCTGTAGTCTCCACAAAAAAATGTCTTAAGCAAACAGGGCTCTTGATCCACGACGGCAGGGAACGCTATTGAAATATTTAACAATTATTCGCCGATGGTGAAGTAAATATTGTTGAATAATCCCCCTGACGAAGTCGAGGATTACTCAAAAATACTCACGGAGCCTGAGGCGAACAATTGTTGTACAGTACCATAATTCCTGAGGTGATTTCAAATTCTGTTGTAAATATTCGTTACCTTGTTGAAACCCTTCAGTTTCAATTGTTTTGATAACTCGTATCAAGATAAAGAGCCAGTTTTCATAAGAATTTGATAGATTTATTTAATTGATAATTATTGCTAGTTTTATTACTACTTTCACGATTATAATTATTACTACTATTTTGTTAATATTTATTGGGGTTGAATATCAATTGGGACATCGTCCTGTTTTCTTCTCCAGTTGCCGATACTATTCTGTACGTGTAACAAATTTCAATAAAGTAAAGTAAAGTAAAGTAAAGTAAAAACTTCAATCTTTATTTTCAAAAATATTACTCTAAACTTAATAGCATCTTTTGTGCTTTTTGGAGCAGCGTTTTCTTCGTCGCGTTCATCACTTCCTCGGTATAACTAACAAAACGCGAGGCAGCCATTTTGAAATTCAGCGCTCCTGCTATAATCACCTTGTGCGAGGTGATTATAGCGAGATAGGACACAATATTCGACCAATCAGAGCGCGTGCATCTCTATAATCACCGGCACAATTATGCTAATATCATATAATACATCCAAAATAACGCACCTGAACCACTAGCTCTTATAAGGCCATTAGACTCTCTTTTGGCAACCGGACTGAATTTTTCAATCTCTACTTCATCCTGTAAATTCTGATAGCGTTGTTCCAGTCGGTCGTAATCTCGTAAAACTCTCTGGTGGTTGCTTCTTTCAGCTTCAAATTCCGCCAGAAGTTGTTGTCTCTGGGCTTCAAGGCTTTGGTTAATGATTTCTAAAGGCAACGAGAAAATGAAAGATTATTTCTGGTAAAGGGTTTTAAAAACGACAAACTGAAATGGCCAACACTCGAAAACACGCGATAAGTCAGCTTTAGAAACTCTTGACGGTAGCCAAGTTACATTTTCAACCCAATTGATCAAACCACATTATCTTGTAATGCCCCACCGAAACAGTACCACAGTTTCTTTAGAAAGTTATCCCCTTTAATAAAATTAGGGTATGCAACAACAAACAAATTAATACAAAGCCAGAGGAAACTTGACTTCTGTTGAAAGTTTCGGTGTAAGGATGGTTTTCTCGTATCTGATCGCTAGCTTCCGGAAGACTGACTGAACCCAGAAGTCAGTGACTGAGACCCAAGAAGTCCTTACTTACAGTCCTCGTTTGACCACCGGCTGTATTTGTGTCTCAAAAGTTTCAAGTTTAACTCTTGGACCACAATCGAGTAGTCAGAGGGTTTTCTTTTCGTGAATTGGGGTTTATAATCATGCTAAGTTTGAATTGAGTAATTTGTTTGCGATCCTGTAGTTTAGCACCAAGCCACCACCGAAAAACTCACGCTGCTAGGAATTTTTTTTTGTCTCTTAGACTACAAAACTGGTTTTCAAATAACAGACAGAGGTGGCAAACATATATGAAGAAGAGCATGATTTGACTGACTAGTAGCTCGACTTGCAATCTGTTTCCACTACCCTCACTTCACCCCTTTTCTTTTTCTGCGAATTTTCTGAGTATTTCAAGACAAAGTTATTTTGGATTCGTTCAAGTACATACCATCCCTGAGAGAGACTTCTCTGTCGGAAATTGCCTTTGCTTCAGCAAGCTCTTCCGTTAGGTTTGCCAATTTTTCTTTCAATTTCTTGTTTATCTATAACAAATGCACAAATTCAAATATGTAAGTGACAGCGTTCCAAATAAGTAGAGAGAGTAGTAAATCCACGTTTGATATGTTCATCTCAAACCGTAGTTAGTGGTTTGAGGTTGGTAGTCAAATGTTTTGAGATTTTCAGCTTTTAATCACGCCTTCGGCTTTCAACTATAAAAATCCATGAAAATCAACATGTGCGCCGCCATCTTGAATTACAGACTGAATAGAGTTCCTTCACCTCAAACACAAAATGCGGCTAAACGTTTGGTTTTTCAGAAAAAAAGAAAAAAAAAGACCTCATCTAACACATATTTACCGGACATATGTGAGAACTTTCGAACACGAAGACGGAGAGCGCCGAGGAAGTACAACTTCCTGAAACTGCCTTGCCCGAAATTCAAACGTGGACCACAAACGGCAAACGTGGCCGCTAGAGCCAGGTCACATGACTCCTAGAGCTTTGCGGTCACACGTCTTCACAAACAAACATAAATCTAAAACTCTCTAATTTCTTGTGAGACAGATTTCCCCTCAATATGCGCTGAATATTTCAAAGTTAAGTTAAATTATTATACAAATTCAAACCTCTTCTAGCTCCTCCTTTTCTGTTTTAGCGCGTTCCTCGGTGCCATCTTTCTCCACAATGGCCATGTTCAGTTCCTCTCGCAGTTCCTTGATGACAAGTTCCAACTCCAGCATTTTGGATTGTGTCGATTCAAACTGTCCTTTCCACTGCTTGGCGTGTTCCAGTTCTTTCCGTGTAGCTTCAAGTTCTCGCCCGGCAACCATTGCTTGTTCTTTTTCTTTAACCTATAAAAAGGAACAAACGGTAAAGTATTTCAAATCATAGTACTGAATAACTGAATCATATATATAAGAAATTAGTAATAATGACAAATATCTTAGTTATGGAATAGGTTGAGCATTATATCAAGAATAATCAAAGCCGAGGTCTGATAACACAGACACAAGGTTTGATAATTCTTGATATCATGCGAAAACCGATTTCATAATTATTTCATTATACATTTTTTAAACAATATGCAAAAACAGACACTTCTCTCTGAGTTTGCAAAAGGTTGAGATCACCACATGGACGAGAGGCAGGCAGGTGATCAACAAACCAAACAAATAAAAAATGCATACCTGTTCATCAAGGCGTTGCTGTAAGTGAATGATCTTGTTTTCCATTCCTATGTTCAACTTCTTATAATGTTCCACAGAGCGCGCTTCGATCTAAAGAAAAAGAAAGCGTTTATAATAAAATTTCTCTCACTGAACACAAAAAAGTAAAATTTGTTCTCTTCCTTTCTGTCACTGGAACAAAAGACTACCTTTCCACAGAAAACTACGAAGTAAGTGGAATTGTGCAGTATGTATGAGATTTGCTTCCGCTGGTGGCGACCGTTGAAGGTCACAGTTTCATCTTTCACGCGTAAGTATCACGGAATGTGTAAATGTACCCGGGTAGCGCTTTAATGATCACCAAAGTTGTGATATCAAAATGGCTAAATTCTCCTCGGCCAGTTAGCTTTCCAAGTAATTCCAACTGCATTTACTAGTCACAACTTCTATGGCACGACCTCTGCAAAACTACACATCTTTTTTCTTTTCGTGTTGTCGTCTTTAAACAGCAACTACTTGTGCGCACACAAATTTAAGACAACCAGATTTCGAAAAAAAATACTGATTTTCAAATTTCCTCTCATTTCAACATGAATTACCTTAAGCTGCTTCAGTTCTCGTCTAGCGATCATCCTGCGCACACACGACTGAAGGTAAACAATCGTCTTTTTGTAATTTCTGTAAGTCTCTCTCGCTCTGTATCTTCGCCAGCACCGCTGAATGATCTTCGTTTTAGCTTCGTACAATAATTGCATGCGAAGTCTTCTTGCGAACATACCCCGAGTGAAGCACTGGATTATAACGACGGCCGCCCGAATGGTCACAAACTGCTTTCGACAGACAAAACCACGGTAGTAGCGCTGGATGGTAATCGCAGCTCTCTTTTCTCTGAGATCCTGTGCAAGTCTTAAAGAAAAAAACAAAACGAATTCCTGCGTCATTGGAGTTACTACTCTGAGCTACTATGCCAGTCACTAAAGTGTCGAGATGAGACAAAAGCAGGGTAAATATGTTTGACATAATTACGTTTGGAGCAGCTTGTTTCGGAGACCACTTTTCTGGGACACGCAATTAAAAACTAGGTTACTTTTTGTTACCGTCAGGAGGCGGCAACTTTATTTAGGGACAATTATGCTAGTTCCTATGTGCTCCCTAAAAGGCTGTTCCAATGGATCTATTTCCAATATAACAGTATTACTATTCTGATGTAAACTCCGCCCCACAACTTGGTTATACGCGCGGATTGTAAGGATCCTCAAAGTTTTCTTTTCGCAAAAGAAAAGCAATCAAGTCAGTTTAAAAGAACCACTCTGGATTTCAATTGATCCTGACAATCAACAAGGGGCGTGGGATGGGACAGTAGCGGAGAAATCTCCTATTATGGATATGTGCTTGAAAGTGACATCATCGGGTTTTAATTCAAGTTAATTGTTTTAAGTAGTACCTTTAGGGCCTGATTCACAGAATAACCTATCCTAAAGCCATCTTCTTTATTCGCTTCAAAAATTTGCTCCTCAGGTAAAAATCCGAAGGTTCAAAATAGGGTTCCAATTTTCAAAATATTTGAATTGGACAGACCGTGTAAGAATGTGAAGCTTGAATTCATTTGAAAATTTTCAGTTTTGGCTTCGCAAGGAAGCAGTGGAATTTTCTCTATTCTCGAACCTCTGGTAAATAAAAACACTTCTTTCGGGAATCTCATTAATACACAAACCTCCTTGCCAGATAGCCTCGTACCCAGGCCTGTATTAGGATCGCAGACCGCCTCATTCTCAGGTAGAGCCGGTGTTCCCTCCAGCAGCGGAAATTCTTCTGAATCATGATACAACTGTCTCGAAGCTTGTCTGATCTGAGTTTTTCCAGATAAGCCACCTAAAAGTGAAACACATTGGCATTGAACCGTCTTTGAAATGAAACAACAGTAGTTTATAAATCGGCAAATGCAAACTAAGGCCACATGTCTTTCTTTCTTTTATGTCTTTCTTTTAACGGTTTAAACCATTTGACACCCGAGGGTAACCAAGACAGAATTTTCCCTTAACTATTCATACAATATAAAGCAAACAAGTGATAAAATAAAGGAAAAAATCAATTAGGGGATCGTTAATTGATACAAAACCAAATTCTTCAAACTAACATCGTGGGAAAATATATGGCAGACAGTAATGAGATTTGCTAACGAGATGTTTAGAGTGAAAGACTTAATCGACAATTATCAGTTTCACCTCTCATGATACCATAAATTATCAGCACCAGTGGTGGAGGTCATATGGCTCTAAACCTCAGCCCAGTTTCAAAATCTAGTCAAGGAAAAACTTTGATAAAATAACCAAACATTTATCTTCGGGTTCGTTGCTCAGTTGGCTGTTGCACTCAACTAGCACTCAAAAGGCTGGGCTTAAATTTTGGTCCACTATTTAGGTTGACTTGATTTTCGTTTTTTCTTGTTTTTTCTTTCTCATTTTTTTCAAATCTTTACTATCAGTAACTATGACACAACCCCGTGAAGAAGCCGATTAGCGTTCATAACTCTCTTGTCACAACAAACAAAGAAATTTTAATCTGTATTGTAGTTTGTAAATTCAATATATTTACAGATAACCTTACCTGGCCAGCACGGAAGAAGATTTTCGTTTTTCCCATCTGGAACTTATCAGGGTCCTACACCAAACATGGATAGAAAATTTTTCAACAACTCAAATTTCCGCATTCATTTATAAAGTCAAGGGATTTAAACTACCTTTAAAACACCACTAACAAGACCCAAACATACGTCTTTTGTTCACACAACATTCAGCGCAAATAAAATTGAGGTTGATTTGAAAAACAGATCAGTCAAAATGATTTTGGTCTCCAGGCCTCTTAAACAAGTTATCAAAAAATCATAAACAACGTCTTTTCTAAATCAGTTGCAGCTGTAAAAGGCAATTTGAGTTCAAGGCTGAGCCCAAATATCTCTTGGATTAACGAGTAGCAAAAAGCAACTATTAAGTGGTCTTCTCTCAGTGCCTCTCATTGTTAAAACAAGAAAGACATTCCTCAGTTGTAGCCGAGGCATATTCAGGAAAGTGGCGTAGTTTAACATATCGGGCGATAGCAATCACCTTCGGGTGCGAGCAAACACATTAGAAAGATTACAATTTTCCCCTACTTTTATGTGCGTCTTCAATATCAATTCTATCGAGGCTCGTGGCTTTCTTCTGTTAATAGCCTCAAACTTCAGAAGCATGCGGTAACGGTTAAAGAACTCATCATAGCTCCACCGTGAGGGGTACCCCGCGGCACTGATTCGTACAGTTTCCAGTACTCCGCAAGCTCTGAGCTGCTGAATACTTCTCTGTGGGTTAAACTCGAACGGTGCTTTGCGGTCATTGGGTTTAATGCAGCGAATATAATGAGGCACTGTACTGTTCAGGGTAGCCATAAGCTTCGACAGCGAATCACGAAACTAGAAAAAAAGTCGCAAAACGATGTGGTTATCCTCGCAAGCAACATAAGATTTCTCCACCGCATTCTTCTTCAAATTACCAAACTACTAAATAGACATCTTCACAAAATTATTAGCAATCAATTTTTATCTTTTTATTGACCGACAGCCAATCATGTAACCTACAAGTAACCGCCAACAATTTATGGTCTGCTCTTGCGTAATACAGTCAAGTTTTGTTTTACTGTTCATAACATTCAACTCATGCGTAGTTGTGTCCATGCTCTTGCATGGAAAATGGCGAATCAGCTTCCCTCGGTGAGATTCCCGTAAAAAATAATGAAAACCCATAATCGAATGATACCATGAAATCATACTGACATTGCCAGATTCTTGAGGTTCAATGGCCTTGAGCAAATCGGGATATCTGGCTCAAAATCGTCCAAAAATAACTATTTAGTAATCATCCCTAATAAGTGCACAATTTGTTCACACATTCTACAAACTAGATTTAGATTCCCTTCTGGTCAGAAAGTAGTTGTTGACCTCTGGTAGGACTGAATAAGGTAACAAACCTCTGATCCAACACTCCGCTTGGATTTGGAGACATTTTTTCCAGCTCTAGAAGTTGATCGCTTACGCGGCATCATGTGAGCTTCATTCTCAGAGAATAAGTCTCCAACCATCTCATACTGCAACATAACAACAGCTCGTTTCGTTACTTTAAACCGAAATTGAAGTTTGGTCTAATGCCGTCTAGGTTAAGTCTCCTGCGATGACAGTATGGTCAATTAAACCGAGTATTTACCAATTCTTTATTAATCTGGGGCGACCATGAGTATTGCTGGTTTACCGCAGGTTATGTCCCGGAATTTTAGCAGATTTTCCGAACATTTTCCTTATATTTTTAGTTCTACTGAGAAACGTTTAAAGGTAGCATTTACTGAATATTTAGGTTAAGCTAACTAAATCATGTTAATCTTAAAATTAATTTTGATTTATACCTTTATTTCACTTACATTATGTGTGCAATCAATAACTTGTGCCACCAGTTCATACTGTGCAAGGAACAAATATGGTTCAGAAAGATTTTTAAAGATTTCAACGGTTTAGAATTTAGAGCTGTTCAACGCTAAATAGAGTACTAACGAGTAAGATTATCATAGCCAGTGCTGCAATTACCTCATTTCAACAAGGATTAGAATTTCAAAGATGTTATTGCAGAAAGGCTTTAGTTTAAATGCAAAAACTCTCAATTTATCAATGTGATGGCAAATTAAATATTTCATCAGTACATGGAATCTGGAGTTAGCCCACTAACTGCCTTACCCTCAGAGTTTTATTCGTTGATGACAAAAAAATCATTTACTGGTGTAATAAACCTCTTATTATGTTTAAGTATTTGAGCATTTAACTCACATCCGTAACCCTAACATCAGTATGCATATTCTCCATACTGTTCTCTATACATTTCCTAAGGTGCTGACAAAGAGAATTTGTTTAAAAATTAAGAGCTTCTTTGATAACATTCCAAGTTCCAATTTCCTTACATACCTCACTAGCTTTAAGAATGGCTAGATGTTCCTGATTAACAGAATCTCGGTTTTTCTCCACAAAGCCTTTCATTTCATACTCCACATCATCAGCAAAATGATGCACTATAAAGGCTGTTTGTGACAGGCGTGGCTTGCTGAAGTGCTCCTTCTTCATGTGATGTTTGTACAGTTTCTGGATCCATGAACTGTCAGCTCCTTTTGGCATCTGCAAATAACATGTGATAAAAGAGCAGTCTAATCGTAACTTGCTCACACACATTCCTGCACATCAAGTACTTTGCTTGTTTTAACCTTGAGTTCACTTGCTCATTGAGATATTTTGCTTTGCTACAATTGATTATTGTGTTTACAGGTGTACTTCCTTGTTTATATTTTGACACTCAACCAAAGAGCACTCTATGGCTAAAATTATGGAGTGTGGTATTGCTGGGGGCATGGCATCATTTGCAATTTTGGCAGTTGGCAGCCATTTTGATTTTTAAAAAAATTAGCTAAATACTATGACCCTAGGTGATTCTATCTGACACCTGCTTCTTCTCCCTTACATCATTATATCTAGATCATTTCTCACACAAACAAAATAATATCTCAGTTTGTCTCACCTTACACTCTTCATCAAGCAAGTCAAGTATTCCCAGTTTTGCTTCAATCAGATCAATACAAGCCTGATTATCATAGAAGTTGATGAATGACCACTCTATCTCTTCCTTCACATATTCATCTTGCTCCAGTTTGAAAACATGCTGAATGAATAATTAAGCAAGCATTACATGTGGAAGCACAATAAGGAAAAAGTAAGAGAGGTGACTCAAACTGGAAACGAGAAATCTAATGGTGCTGATGATTACCTGCGTGAACTGCTGCTGGAGTTTTTCATTGGCGTAGTTGATACAGAACTGTTCAAAACTGTTCTCCTCAAAAGTTTCAAACCTGGAAAAAAAAACACATTCTAACAAAGTGGGAGGAAGAGATATTGAAAAGGGTAAACCTAAGTGTCCTGTACAACATGTACATGCCACAGCTCTGAACTACATGTACCCTGCAAGTTGAACCTATAGCTACACTTTATGCAATGTATAATGTATGACCCAGTTTTTTTGTTTAATTGTTTTTGGTTATAAATAACATCACATCAAACTAACACTGCTCTCAACAGTAAAACTGTTCAACTGGCTGAGCTGACTTGGCTAACCACTCACTTTTAATAGCATTTCTAGCTTCTCTTTGTTGTAAAATCCCATGTGTTTTGCTTTCTATTGATCAACTATGCCTAAAAAACCTATTATTCCCTATAAAATACATTCAAGCATGTAAGGTTGTAGCTTGGGCCTTACCCATAAATGTCAAGAATTCCAAGAAATGAGTGCTGTTTGACTCCACTGCTGAGAGAATTATTGATGCATTGTACAATCCACTTGAACAGCTGAGAATAAATGTGTTTACTAATTGCTTTTCTGCCAAAATCAGCCTACAAATAGGAGCAAAAACCACAGAATTATTACCTTCAATGTAATGGCACATATTTACTTGATTAAATTTCTCTATAATTCAGTCAGAAACATAAAGTGAGATTTTTAAAAAAATGTTTTCTCAGACCTCTTCAACATTCAGTGGTTTGATGAGCACCTCCTGTACTGTGACAATCTTGCGATTACACAACCACTTTTTAAACTGGCTTCTGTCAATACCCAACAGGTCAGCTGCTACTGCCAGATGAAAATCTTTGTCCTAGCAATGATGGTATAAGAGAGAGGAAAAAAAATGGATTTTATACTTGGTAGATGCATCGGAGAAATTGGATCCACCAATATTACATTAGGTGGAAGCAGGTCATGTAACACTCACAATACAGCTAAACTGAGTTTGTGTCTCCTTTGGTAGTCCCCTTTCATCAACTCTATTATCCTCAGTTAAGTACTACTGGATTGCATTCAACTGAGCTAAAAGTTAATACAACTGTAGATGCATCAGAAATTAAAAAAAAACCTATTTAATATTCTTGTTTGTTTGTTTTAGTCTTGTCAATTCAAAATTTTGCTGTCTCTTTTTTTCTTCCTGATCACAAAAAGATCTAAGACAGTTTGATTGTCAGTGTGCAGCAACCTTTTCCTTCAAGTTCAACTTTTCCCTACTTTAAGTTTTTTTTACTAGACACGGAGTTGGGGCCTTTCCTCACTAGTTAGAGGACAAAACTAGAATTGTCCGAGAAAATCAAAGAACAAATTTTGCCATGAAAAATTTTTGTTTTGTCTGTTGCATCTGCATTAAAAATTTCAAAGACATCAAATTTTGGCAGTACCTGATCTGTTCATAAGACCAGCCAGCATAGTTTGCTAAAGGATTCCACAACCAATTTCCAAGTTTTTAAAATTTTAGAATCCTTGAATTTTGCAACAAAAAACAATTTTTGTCTTTCTAGTACACTGATTTCAGCTCAATTACATGCTGGCCCCAGCTTTTACCACACATGATTGACAAGTTAATAATGGTTTCATTTATTTAGTTGATTTTGTTTAGTTTCCACCTGGGACAAATTTTGTCGACAGTGCATCTGAAGAATTGCTGCTTCAGCCAAAATTTGTCAAGTCACGACAAACCATCCACACTTGTAAAATGTTGGTGATGACAGAAAATGTGTCCAAATAAACAACTTTTTCGTTGGTGTGGAAAGGCCCTAAAATGACTGAAATGACCAATGTAAAGAATACTGAGCAGAGCCTTACATTGATTGTACTTTCTTCCTCACTGGCTGGTTGAATATCAATGTTTCCAATGTGCAGAATACCAGCCAAGATTCTGAATATCATCAGCTGTTCATCATTCATGATTCCAACCAGATCCATGGCCTCTCTCATCTCCTCAAACCCTTCACCATCATCCACCTCATCAACATAAGGACATTCTCCTTGGTTTAAGTAGTAAAAGTTGTCTTGGTGTGCTGAAAGCAAATTGAAGATGTTAGAGAAAAATCTGTAAATGGACTAAGTGGCTTGATAGAGCTTTTTTTTTTTTTCAAAGTTCACACAACCAAGCCATTTTAACACTGTGGAAATTATCCAGCTAGTGAGTAAGCTGACAACTCTGACTCACCAAGTCTAAGATCTTTGAGTTCAGGAGTATCACATGCAGCACAAAGTTGATAGAATACATGGTAGTTTCTTTCATCAGGAGCTTGAAATACAACTCGAGATTTCTCCAGCAAGTAGGTTCTCATGTGGGCTGCTATGATGTGATAGTTCTTGTCAAAAGATATTTCGAGGTATTTTCCAAATCGGCTACTGTTGTCATTCCGTATTGTCTTAGCATTTCCAATGGCCTGTAAAAATAGACAGCCTCGAAAATCATTATCATGTGTTAGTATGCCACTGTAACTGGTTGGCACCTATGGTATTAAACCAATTAAACAAGTTATAAGCTGTTCTACCTCCATAATAGGGTTGGATGCCAAGACTTTCTTTTCAATCTGTGTCTCTGTAGAGGCCCCTCCCACTGATGCAAAGTACCTCATTGCATACTTAGCACTAACTGTCTTCCCAGCACCACTTTCACCACTGACAATGATTGACTGATTCAGCCCATTTCTAAAAAAAGGAATATACAATTACAGACATTTTCACGAGCCATTCAGCAGTATTGTCAAAAAGCTTTATAATCCCACCCTAATACTATAATCAGTTAAACAAAATTAATGATACCATGACAGGACACAAACATGTAAACAAAATTGAACCCAATCAGTACTCAGGAACAAAGCAAGTAAAAGTGACAGGGAAATGAGACAGAATTTTTTGTAGTTCCTTTCTTGTAAGCTGATTGGCTAGTTTTGTGTAAGAGCCTCTGAAAATACTAGTGTCAGTGAAAATTAGTTGACTTATCACTCAAGTAGGTGGCTGTTCAACTGTTTCTTATTACTAAGAAGATTAAGGAAGTGTCCCATAACCCACCAACAACCTCAAATAGCTGATGATTTGCACCAGTTGTGGGTTATTTTTACTAGACCCTAGGACCCATGCAACTGTTTAACTACCATCTATATGCATTTTCTCCATATGAATGAATGAAGTATTTTTTATATACCGCACATATCACATACTGTCTCAAGGCGGTTTACAATTCTAATTGAGTGAGATCGAACGTCAGCTTCCATACTGTTCCCTATAAATTTCCTAACTAAAAGGTGCTGACAAGGAGAATTTATTTAACAATCACAAGGTTCAAAGTGATCATTTCCATTATTCTAATGACCTTAATGTGTGGTTCAGGGCTGATATTGTAAGGAAAATTAAAAGCTAGTCACTATTAGGGGTTTATAAAAGGTTTAAACCAATCTCATGATAATTTATTGTCAAATATGCTACCCGAGTCTACTTTATCTTGGATAAGAATCCATATCAATGTAACTGTATTGCAGAAATCAATTTGACTTACAGATCTCCCCAAGTGAATTCTTTAACACTATTTATTCAGTATTTTCCAAAAAAAAAAAGTAACCACAGAGCAGGATTAAAATCTCCACTAGGTGGATGCACTGGAAAGACAAATTTATGGAGCCTGCACCAAACCTTTGACATAGATTTGACTGCTCAAGATTTTGATAAAAAAATTTCAAGGGCTCAAATTGACTTTTCTAGTCCTTTAAATTCACCTGGCCATGGCTCTGAATGCATCCTCAGCAACAGCAAAAATATGTGGGTCCATGTCACCCATGGATTGGCCACTATACGCAGATATGATGTCAGGTCCATAGAGAGGAAGCTGTTGGTAAGGATTGATAGCAACCAGAACAATACCTGCAAGGATTTTAAAGGTGACCTTGTATATTAATGTCTCTATCAAAAGCATGGCAAATTATAATTTACATCAATTAAGCATCACATTTACTAGGTCATGAACACCTAAGTAAGATTTTGGAAACTATTGATACAACCACAATTATCTTATTGATACCCAAAACCTTGCTCTTTGGGAATCACTGAGATTTAATTCAGAATATAAAATGTACATTTATTGGGTAAGAAACACATTATGCCTGACTATTAAAAAACAATCAAGGGTGTTCAGCAGATGATGGTAGCTCATCACATTAAGCAGAGGGTACAATATCTCATTCAAGTTTTATCGAAATTTCATGAAATCTGGCTAAATGACAAGCTACTCTGAAAAGTCTTGATGCTGAACAAGCATATTCCTTTAACCTAAGGGAAGTAATAGGAATTTGACAAAATGTCAAATTACTTCATAGTCTAGAATTGAAAGTAATAGACACTTTGATTTTCATTAGGAAGATGGCTACACTGACAAGTCTGTAGAAAACTTATTTTAATCTCACAAAAATGCCTTTGTTGAAACCTTTTATAATTATAAAGTATATTGGAAAATGGGTATATGAAGCTACACTCACGTACAAGTCTAACAAAATCATCAAATCAAACACACACTAATATTCTTAGAATTAACAATCTAGAAAATCTTATTTTTGATCAATTAAACTAGAGTCATTTTGGATGAGCTTCCTTCAAAATTCATGAAGAATCTGGAATCAAGTAACATTGAACTAAATATGTAATTAAAAAAATGACAGGAATTAACCTAAATATTCAGCAAGTAACAGAAATTTGCATTTTTAAAAATAGCTTTGTGTTTTCTCTCGCACTTCTCTAGCCAGAGGGAATTGCGGAAATGTCAACAGGCGTGAAAGCCTATTGTAAGCTCAACAAAATCAAAACAAAAGATAACCCGAGAAGGAATTGAAAACAATCATTCTTCCTAATAGAAAATGCAATATTGCTTTTAGTTTTGCTGAGCGTCTACTTCGACCGTCGAGTAAACATTACATCTTACGACTCTCAAATGCAATTAGTATCGCTCCAATAATTTCACGAAATGGTTTGGAAGTTATTAAAATTTTAGTACCAATATTTACATGCCTCCATATATTTCGCAAAAAAATTACGAATACCGAGCGAGGAAATCACAGAGAATACATTTATACTCACCACAATAAGTGTAAATCGCATTGGATTGGAGGAAACGAACTTGAAGATTGTACAGCACTAAAAGGAAAAATTAAATTAAAGTAAAATTAACCTAACAACTCCGAAATATAATTTTGATTTTTGGTAACTATATTTACTAACTCAACAGGAAACCTCACTAAACAAAGAGAATTCAACGGGTTTCACAAGAAAGCAGAACAAAGAAAAATTGTTATGATTCTTGAGAAAAGTTTAAACAAACACATCGTCGTTCACCAAAGGGATATTTGCTGACATGTACAAACCGGCAGGTTCATGTAAGTAACTCAAGGTTGTAAGATCATTTTCTCCAACAAGAACTTCGGGGTTTCTCAACGGAGGAAGGCTCTGTTTTCCCTTAGAAACATCGAGAGTAATTTCCTATTGGAGAAATAAAAATAAATATATAAAAATACAAATGGAGCGTGAGATTTACCAACGTAAGAGCTCACTACAAATAAACATACGATTGTCAAACTTTACAAAGGTCTCAAGTTCACGTCGAACATGATATACATTAACTTCAGACTTACATTTCCGTCTTCGAGTTCAATCTCCAAGATTCCATCTTCTTTTAAATCTTTAGTTAATTCTCCGCCAATCCATATAACTTGTTCGTGCGGGATCCATACTCTAGCTCCCTAGAGAAAGAAGGAAAGCCGGTGAATATAAAGTTGTTCATCGGGAAACTTGCACCAGGTACCACTTGTCATCAACAGAAAAGCCCTTGCCAGTTACCTTCGTGTACAGCTCAAGTGTGGTCATTTTCAGTACTTCTAAATTCTCTCAATCCATCTATGATACCGAGATATACCATAAACATCATGTGAAGGGCTTACACACGAAAATATTGTAAAGAAATGTGACATAGTTCGCCACTGCCGCCATTTCGTGGGGTTAGTAGTTTCACTAAAACGACCGCTGACCTAGTGGACATCTCAAAAGGTTTCATTCAAAGGAAGTGGATATTTAAAGGTATAGTGTCTCCTTTGTCGTAAATTAAATGGACGGTTTTGATCATATTGGAGTGAAAAAATCCCTTTCCTCGGTCGAAATCTTCTTGTTTCCTGATGCAGTAGTTAATTTACTTGCTATGACTGCGGTAGGGAGCCGCGATCAGCGGTGGACTCGATTTATGGTGCCTATCTTCGGAATGAGCATTGACATTCTATGGACGTCGTTTGTAAAGTAGGTCTATTTCTCCACCGTAAACTCTTATTCTTTTGTTTCACAATAGGGTAAGATTATCTTTTTCTATCTTTAGTATATTTATTTCATGTTTCATTTTATTGTATTGTATTGTCACAGCGTGTGTGACCTCTTTACTGATCTTTGCTGACCTCTCCCCACGGGAGAGGTCAGTAAAATATGGTGTATGGCATGATTTTCGTAACACACGGTATAAATTATGTTCACTGCACATAGATTTTGTGTCACGCAAAAATATTGACCATATCCTTTTCAGACTTAACAAACAAATCTGTCTACAGCGAATATGCATTGACCTAGGTTTAGGTTTTTAGGCCAAGAAGGTTCTGAAAAACCGGTAAGCCAATTTCAAAACCTCGGGGTTACGTCTTTGTAACAGGTTTGTGGAGGAAACCATGTGAACTATTAACTTTCAGGTTAATTGCGTCGTAGCCTATGAGTAGCCGTATCCTTCCCCCCAAGGTGAAACGGAAGCAAAGTTTAATACCAACCTGACACTTCAAAATATGAGAAACATCTCAAAATAATTTCATAGTGGCGTCTCTGACACGCGATTGAAACAAAAAACTTTTCTTTGCAGATATTTCAATAGGTTTGATCTGCACATCATGGAAACTTTGAAGAAAAATTTAACAATTCGCAAAGAGAGAATTTACCATTTCAATCAGTGGCAAATGCTCAAAGAGCCTCTTAATTTGCGAGGCGAGAAAAGTCCTTGAGTTCAACAGGGTGACCCTCGATAAAATAATGGAAAGGTGGAATGACGGCATATCCTACCACGTGGAATGCCTTATTGTATGAAATAAGTCTCACAAAAATGGAATCGCTATGAAATAAGAAAATAATTTATAATTAACAGGAAGCCTAGTTTTCTCATTATTGGAGCCTAAAGGTAGACTTCCGAGGAACAGTGTGGTTCTTGAGCTAATAACTATAAATTATTATTAATATTACTATTATTATCATTACTGTTATCATCATTATTATTGTTTTTGTTCATATCATTATTTGTTGCCATTTGATTAGGGATTGAATCATCTTTCCCGTGAGGAGCAGGATACTCATAAATGTGTGGGATGCGACAGGTTTTCTGTTTTGCACGTGAGACAAATCTTTTGTAACACTACCTTCTAGCATCATCAAACAACCTCTACTTCTTTTCAATGCTATAAAAAATTGGGTAAGATTTCCGCACAGCCCCATACTATTGTTAAATAAATCTGTTTTCCCAACGGCAATGAATCGTTTTTATCGTTGTTTTCTCTATCCAAGAACTGAATGCATAATGTAGTATGGGGCTGTGCGGAGATTTTACCAAAAATTGTGCTACAGCAGTAGCCACATGCAGTCTTAACTGTCTATTTTTTGTATAGCAGAAGGCTTCGCTAACCTTCTCAAACTCATTAATAATTCACGAGGTCAGCCACCAACCACAAGATGTATACCACATCACGAGCATGTGTTTGGATACCCAATGAAAAACAGTACACCACTTTCCAGTGAGAGTGGTTTATACCACATAAAATATGCACAATGACAACTTGCACAAAATCAATAAATATTTATTACTCACAAGTAACCTTACTTTTACAATGTCTCATTTTCTTATTTAAGCCCATTTACAAAAACAATTACCTCACTATCATTAAACTTGACATATTCGGTAAGACATGTCCAAAGGGTTGAATGCAGCACTTCCATTTACATCAGAAAGGTGGCGCTTCAGTCCGCAAATAATGAGTACAACGAACGGGATGGATAGCGTTCCCCAGAAGAGTTGCTTACTTTTTGAACGAACTTCGACAGTCAGTAGTTCACACTGCATGCAGACATATCTGTAATTGCCTTGTCCAAAGTTTGTACTCCTCAGCTTCTTTAAAGTCTTTCGTGGTAGAAAGGCCGCCGGTTCCAAAGTATAGGACTTCACTAATCGATTCTGTTTCCATTCCTCGAAAACCTTACACGACCATTTGGTTTTATAAGCTGCTGATTTTGGTCCTGCATTATCAACACTTTTCTTATCATTCTCCACACTTTTCGGCTGCCGAAATCTCTCGAACGACTTTGTTGCGGTATACATCCTGACTGGACGACAACTCGTAAATGCTTGTAACTCCAACAATTTTCACATCTCAGATAAATTAAATCGAATCACAAATAAAAATTAATTACGCCGGTAAAAACATCGTTGGTATAGAAATTATCGAGGAAGGAATGTTAGACAGCAAACAATTCTAATTTGAAGTCTTTGTTTACTATTTCTTTAAAACTCGTGCTTCGTGTTTCATCAGGGTATCCAAACACCTCGAAACAATAACAGCACTCGGCCTACAGCCTCGTGCTTTCATTTGTTTCTCGGTTCTTGGATACCCCGATGAAACACTCGCTCTCGTTTTGGAAATAGTACTTCGTGCCCTTCTGTCCCACAATATTCCAATACTCCCACGTCGATTAGAAACTACGGAGTTACCGTTTTTTTTCTAACGGGAACTCATTGTTTCCTTTGTCCCTTATTGCTTTCATCTATGAAAAAAAAATTTAGGCCCGTACAGGATATGAACCCATGACCTCTGCAATACCAGTGCAGCGCTCTACCAACTAAGCTAACAAGCCAACTGGGAGCCGATTATTATGTTGGATCGAAATAAACCTTCCAAGCGGTGAATAATGACTGTCAATATATGAAAATCATATCCTTAATAACCCTTTTACGCTCTCTCACTGAAGTAGCTTTTAATTGCTGCCACCAATGACTCTTACGCGCCTCAGAATTTTTCAATCCACAGATCTTAGAGCAGCGAACAATAAGAAAAAATTTATCTTTCAAATCGGCACTCTTATGGTATCAACGGGCGCTTTTTATTCAACTAATTTATTCGTGTTTTTCTGTCACCATATTTACACCCATAGTGCAGCTCCATTTTCTGCATATAAACACACACACAACACACAATTCCTCTCTTCGCTGAAATAATTTTTGCGTGGTAATCGAACATTAAGTTTGTTCTAGAAGTCCCACAGATTGAAGCTTGTATTGAATTTAGAGAATTTCGAAGTTAAGTAGTCCGGAGCTAATCCATGTAGACATTTGAATACCAAGGTGCCCTTTTGTATGTTCCGCCGGTAGTCAAAATTTTCTGCCCCAAAATTTCTAACAATTGGCCAGCGTCAGCGTCATAATTTGATAATGTCAGAAAGCAAGCTGCTCTATTCTACAATTTTTGCAGCTTGTCTTGTAAGGTTACCCCACAGGTTCCCCAAACATTACTACAGTAGTTAAGGCGAGGTTCTATATAACTGGATGCAAGGTCGGTTGGCAACCACTTCCTCAGTTAACACGTTTCATGGCTCCGATTCCAGAAGCGATCTTTTGGGTTGATTTTTTCGATGTGGCAATTCCAGCTCAGATTTTCGTCAGTTGTTACACCGCCGGAGTGATTTTGTAGTCCGCAAAACCTCAGCCACCCGAGTACCATTCATTGTGACTGATTGGGAAGCAGTAGGGGCCTTTGGACAGATCCTATCAGCATACATTCGGTTTTATTCATATTAAGAGTGCGTTTGTTTGCGTTTAACCAAGTATCAACACTCAATAGGTCCTCACTAAGACATGATTCAATGTTGCCTACATCATCATCTGGTATGTGAGATGGAGAAAACTACGAAAACCCGACTAATGGTCGCATAGTATATGGTGCTCCTCTAAACAGGCATGTAATAGTTCGCAAACTGTTGTCTCCAATACTTTGACCTCAGCTAGGATAACCGAGATCAGACGGTAATTGTTTACGTCATCTCGATGACCTTGCTTGACGAGGAGCGTGACTTAAGCAGATCACCAGTCTTCTTGGAGTTTACCCTGTCTGATAAAATGGTTAGAAATATCGCATATAGGCCCACAAACGAGGTCCGCGCGCTCCCGAATAAGTCTCGCAAATATTTTCTTTAGGCCAGTTGTATTAGACTTGTTTAGTTTGTTTTTAAGTAAAAAGACTGTTTGCTTAGTTGGATGGAGATGAAATCGTGTATCTGTGCAAGTGAGATACCTTTGGTGGTCTCCGCCATCCGCGTTAATCTCACTGTCAAGTTTTGAACCAGTGGTGGAAAAGTGGTTATTAAACTCTTTTGATATCTTCTCTGGATTGGTTACCGTCAATCTATTCACTTCAAGTGACGTCACTGGCGTTTTCTCAGATTTACGGGGCTGTCTGCCAAGTCTTTCGAGAGTCACCTGTGTGCTCTGCAAAACTTTTCGATAGTATGCTTGTTTGACTTATCTCATTTCTTTGTTAGTTACATCCCGTTGTCTTTTGAATCATATCCAATCATAGGGAGCATTTGACTTAATGGCTTTATTTTTAAGATGTATCGTTTATGCATGGGACCTTTTGTCCCTGGTGTGATCCACGGAGAACTACGCGCTAACGTGCTTTGTCCTCAGTGGAGCGTGGTTGTTAGCTTTTGCCAAAATTGTATGTTTCCATACTTGCCGCATCTCATTCGGATTGGAGAATGTATAAAGGTTCTCTAAAGATTGGGATGAGATGTTATTTCGAAAGCTTTGTTCGTCAAATTTCTGGAAATTCTCATAAGTTACTGTGTTATTTCCATTAGAAATCCCGTTCAGGTCTAATTTTTTTGTGGGCAAAAACCATGCTTTGATTACTAATCGCGGTGTGAGGAACTCCTAACACGCAATCTTATTCACACAATTGCTATATATTAGATTAACTAAAGCTGATGAAGTCGCTGTTACCCTTGACGGTTTGGAGATGAGTTGCTAGAATCTATAAACATCAGCAATACTCATCAGTTTGAATGTGTTTTTGTCATATCGAGTAGAAATCATGCTGCATTTAAGATCTCCCACTACGAAATTCAAAACCCGAAAAAATACCAATGGGAACGTCGAATGGTCTATACCACGTGACAACTACAACTGGTTTTGATCAAGGTCTTTTAATATTCTAGCAGAGATAAATAGTTGAGAGAGGTAATTAGTTAGTAGCTTCAACCAAAGATCACTTAATGAATATTACCTGCTTGCTGTTTTAGGATTTAAGGAAACAAATTTTATCTACAAAGGGTCTCAGTGATGTTAACCATTAGACGTAAAACGGCCAAAAGAATTAACTCTTGGTCGTAAAAATTTTTCGACGACAGGCAAGGTCATAATTTCTTTAAACAGTCCTGCTTCAAAAGGAACTAGGAAGTGCACTGTAATTCAAGCTGGCACAGATCAAAGAAGATATACATATATATACTTCCCATCACCTTTCAACCATGCATGACTGGACTAAAAGAATATTAAACATTTAGGTACCACCATTCAGCGCTTTGGCTGTGAGATCTATTTTGTCATTTTTATGTTACACTTCTTCTTCTAACGTGCTTATTTGGTTACCACTCGGTTGGCTTGCGTGTTTTCTACGCATGCAGAAGATCGGATATGCCCTTGCGTTAATGTTAGCAACACCAATTTCTGTGATCACGCTACACCTTAGAAGAATATGTGAAACAGAGACGCTTCTATTGCCATGTTCATAAAATCCCCAGGTTTATACTGTAACAGCCGCTGTTCTTCTGTGGCTGGCGCAATGTTTGTCGACAACGTCGTCTCAGGAAAAGTAAACAACTTACTTTGGACTCCTTCCTACAACGTTAGGTTTTCAGACAAATGTCTAAAAACCGTTTTAAAGCTGTAAGAGGTATTCATTTACTTACCCACCAAAATGCAAGCGCTTTAGGCATCGACCAAATATAAAAAACTTTGTATAGAGCTTTTTTTCCGCCAATAGGGATTATAACGAATAAACGAAAAGTTGTCGATAAGGGAACTTAAAAAAAATTGCCTTTTTATGGAAAAAATACGTTTTCATTTTTTCCAATAAAACAAATGTAATTGATAAAACTGAACAAAAGCAATTTTCACCGAGCTTGTAAAGTTGCATGATCAAATTCAGTTGCGCGAGCTTACTTCATTTGAGGTATCACAGAAGGAAAATCAGCGTTTTCGTTCAAACTGAGATGGCGTGAAAATTAAGCGCACTATCCTCTAAAATTGCACAATTTCCTAAAGCTTTATATACACTGATTTCGAATATTTAATTTTATTTTATATTTTACCATTAAAGACAATGGGAGATTATTCTTCCACGCCGAGACGTTTTACAAGATAAGTTTATGAGACGGCGCATGAACACGTTTCATTTTTATCGGAACGTAATACGGTACATATTGAACTAAAAAAATGGTGTTTAGGATTTGTGCTTTAACGCCTCGTTATTTTTTAATAGTTTTTGTAACTTCAAAGTTGCGCTTTTGAGCAAAGTTTTCAATGTAGACGCTATATCTTAAGAAATAAGAAGAAAAAAAACGGAAATCGAGGACGCTCTTTAGGGGTTCATTATATATCCAACATTATCTCCAAATTTCAGGAAAATTGACCGAATATTACAGTAAATGGTCTGAACCCGGGGTAACATGTAATAGTGTAGTTTGATCGTTCGGGGGAGTGTAGTCCTGAGAAGGACTGTTGTCGGTAGTGGTGACTGACGTTTCGACAACCTGAGCGGAAGTCATCATCAGAGTCAAGTGAAAGTTGTTGTCAGTCGAATGTACTTAGTCCGGTTTGAATAAACTGATTGGTCGGTTTGGATCCGTTAGTGAAGTTAGTTCGTTCTGTTCGGTTCGTTTGTTATGTTAATGTCTGTAAATTTTGAAATTCCAGCCCAAATTGCACTCCACTCGGTTCAGTTACTATTATGAAATATTAATTTTGGCTTTCTGTGAAACAAAAAAAAAAACAACAACAAAAAAAAAACCATAACTTTTCTAATATTGTAGCTCAATGGTACCTACAATTCAATGTACGCGCGTACTTGTTGTGGGCAAATAAGTAAAATAATAATAATAATAACAAAAAAAAACCACTGGATCCTCGAATAAAGCAATAAATTTCCACCTCTGACTCAAGTATAAAATCTGATGGCCTGTGTATTCCCGCGAGTTCAAGTTGATGTCGATCTCAAACCACATTCCGTTTCGTGTGTGCAGCCACTGCCACAATGTATTACTTTGGTATTTAAGGCTTACTTTTGATATAAATTCAAATCATTCCGACGGACTTGTCAAAAGTTGGGGTATTCTTCTGCTGCAGACTTGAGGAAATGGTAAATACTCTTGTTGGAAAACATAATAAATTTGCATATCTACGAAACCATCGTCACGGTTTGATAATTTTTTTTTACCGTTTCTTTTCTCGCATGTTTTTCATTTTTGAAATCTGTTCATCTATGAACAAACGTTGTTCATGCTAAATCCATACCTCATGTATCAACAAACACAGACAGTCATTTGTTTGGATCATGTCTTGTAAATGATACTTCAGATAGGTTTCATACTTCAAACAATCTCAATGACAATATGTCAAAAGCAGCATTAAAGAATGGAAGTGTTTCTATTAATCCTACCACTTGTTCTTCTACCAGTTCTTTTTCAAACAATGTTCCTGTATTACCGTTACCTCCAGGTAACATTAACAATAACTTGAAGCACCCCACTGATACAATGAAAGGCACTGATTCTAATAGCGCCAATGCAAATGCTGGTTGTTCTGTGCCACATTCACCTACAGGTAGCATTGACAATATAGGAAACTGTGCAAGTGATGATGACATCGAAATAACAAAACTAGCTGAAGGGGAAACCAACAAACATGCATCCCTTGGTAATCTTTCTGATAACCATTTTGATACCATTCTTTCTCCTACTGGTTGGCTGGACTACACTATAATTCAGCAAGCTCATGCCTGTTTACAGAAAGTTAACCCATTCACTGAAGGCTTCCAAAAACCAACTCTTGGCCCTGTTCGAAATTTTGATATCATGACTGGAAAATTTGTACAGATATTACACACGGGACATTCTCACTGGGTATGTATCAATTCGGTTGGATGTCAACCTAATGTGGTTAATCACTTTGATAGTCTCTCCCATGATATCATAGAAAGAGAGGTCAAAGAACAGGTTGAAAGTTTGATGGCAGACAGCAATGTTGAAATCACTAGTATGCCAGTTATGACAGTACAACAGCAGCAAAATGGCAGTGACTGTGGGATTTTGTGCAATTGCTTTTTCAACATGCATTGTTTATGGTTTGGACCCCAGAGACATGATATTTGACATCCTTGGGATGCGTCCGCACTTATCTTAGTGTTTGAAAGATGGCATAATTACCTCTTTTCCTACATGTTAAGTCAAATGAAAACGAAGTTTTGCTGTGAACTTCATAAAAAAAATATGAACACTACCTGTTGTTTAATTTAAATAAATCTAATGATTACATTAATTTTTAAATTTCAAACAGCAAAGTTAAACTGCTTATTTATTAATAGCTTGTTATTATGATCAATAGATAGCTATGTTTATTCTAACCACTTTCAACTTCAATAATGTAGCTGAATTACAGGTCAGTTGCAGGAATGATGAAAGTTCCAGAGTCTTTTTGGGAATTAGAATAGGTTGTTTTGCATCAAAAGATGCTTGTAAATACATGGTCAATATAACTTTTCTGATGGTCCTTTTCATGAAATAGCATAACATAAAATCAATGAACTTTTCTATTTTCAAACATCAACGTGTGGAACCAAAAAAAAAATTAATTACTGAACTTGAGGCCAATCATGACCAATTCTACATTTCTCGATGTTATTGAACTACAATCTTTAGCAATTAACAATTTATCTTTATCTTTAAAGATATCATGATGTTATGATATCATGCTTAAGTAACTTCAAGTGTATCTGTCACACAAAGGACTATTTACAAGTATTTTCCGGGAAATGAAAATGTAAGAAAAGTTAAGTCTCTAATCAAAAGGCACTACTGTGGGGCAAATATTTACAAGAGCAGAACATACCCTGAGAATGTGGTCAATCACTGGTGTGGGACTAGTAGGGTTACTCATCAAGAATTCTGCAGAAAGTGTTCCTTGTAAAATTGTGTATTTCCTTCGTAAGCGACCAATAACCCTTTCAACATGGATTCTTACATTAGAAATATTTCTGGTCTTCTCTACATCTAGAGGATCAAGTTGTTTTTTTCCTTTGGTAAAAGCAGGAATCACCAGCTCTGATCTTCTGAAGGCCACACTCTCATGTATTGTAAATCCTCTGTCTGCCATGACCATGTCACCAGGTACCAGCTTGTCCAGGACACCACAATTTTCAGTAAGAAACTTGTCAGATGTTCTACCACCCCAAGCATTGGACACAAAGAGATGGTGCCTTGAGGGGTGATACCAATGAGGACTTTAATGGTGTTATGGTGCTTGTAAGATGAAGAGGTTTCTGCTCGAGCCAACAGATTAGAAGATTTTTCAATGAAAATCTCAAAACAGTCAATTATGACTGTAATTCTCTTCCCAAAGGAGTACTGAAAACACTCTGGCATGGTACTCCAGATTTCTGCACGTTCAGGCCAGTGAATCAGTGGAGATAGTCTAGTGTCCATTACACTGATACATGATGAAAATATTCTGGAGATCGTTGCTGCTGATATTCCAAATCGGTATGCCAGGTCTTGAGAAGGCACATCAAGCCTTAACTTTAACAAAACTATCATAAGAATACGGAAGGCAGGCCGGTATAAAAACGTACTTTGTCATCATCCCGCATGTCTTCGAGGTC